>NC_046973.1:21004420-21006920 GCF_009769545.1 Cyclopterus lumpus
GACCTGGACACTGCTATGCAAAGACCAAAGAGAGTTACTTAAATGTTCTCCAGTCAGAGCAGCACATGGTGCTTTTCTTTTAACAAACATCTAATCAGACAAAACAAGGATATTATATAAAGTGTGCCATCGCTTTGTTAACTGTAGAGATGGTTTTCTCTCTGCAGAGAAGGGAAATAGGCTCAGTCTATATAACCGTCCACTGTCATTGTATTTGGACGTTGAAGCCAGGTCTAACCACTCTGAAGCCTGTGTTTCTCCCTCAGACATAACACAACATCCCCATGGCCATGACATCACTGTCTAAATAACATGCTTGTTAGGAATCTCCCTTGATGTCGGTTGCTGCACAGAGGGATGAAAGCGAGCCAATGAAAGAGAGGGCAAAAGCCATCAGATGCATCTTCACGAGCAGCCGCTGGCTTCAAAGGCAAACCTCCGGCGCTGTGACACAGAACAACAGCTGATGACGTCACGGAGGGTCACGGGGACGTTTAGCCAGACGTCCTCGCTGCCCCAAAGGAGAGGAAAAACAAAGATGCAGAAGAGGTTTGAGGTTTTATGAGGAAGAGAGAGAAAAACAGAGCGATCCACAGAGCGCCGGGGTTCACAGGGGTCGGGGGGGGTGCACACATCGGGGTGGCAGGCGAGATCAGAGCCGCGGGGGGCGCTGCCTGTTTGGGATGGGAGGGAAAGATAAATACACCAGGATGGAGAGGGGCGAGGAGAAAATGGGAATGTTGAGATTCCAAAAAGGAAAATCTGTGTCTCTCTCCCTCACAAACACACACACACACACACACACACACACACACACACACACACACACACACACACACACACATATGGGTTGAGATGGAGGGAAATGGTAAACAGACGTGTGTGTGTGTGTGTGTGTGTGTGTGTGTGTCTTGTAACCATGGAACATGAGTTTTAGAAGTTTGTTATGGATTTGTTTTCAAAATGACAAGCTTTCACAACAACTCCCTTCCACTGATGCGTGCCAGTACGGAGCGTATGTTTTACATCATGACTCTTAGTTTGCTGCCGCCAAGTAAAACAATATCTGGCCATACTATACATCTTTTAGTACCCTTTCTTCCACAGGAATGCTTGGATCTCTGATGTTATCCTAAGGCTCAAGTCTGGTTCCATGAACTACGTCCATAGAGGTTATATTTAGTTTCCATGCGCTGGTCCCCATTTTCTTTGTCCCTGCCCTCCTAATGCCAACACATCCCAGAATGGCTTGTGACATAACATGTTATGTCTATGTTTGGAGATTTATGATGTCTGGATGCAAAGTGACAGCTCCTCTAACGAGTCGTTGGATGTAAAAGGACGTCCTTGAAGGCCGAGAGATAGAAACACATTAAAAGTGATCTTGAGATTAGTCGGAGTGTGTTCCCCCGGTTCATAATGAACATGCTCAGCACCCATAGGATCTGATATCTTAGCTCCACACAACGTTACCCTGCAGCGTACATTAACAGAAATTTAAATCATCGTTTTTCTGTGTGGAAAAATTTTAACTAGCACCTGTAGAAACCCATTTAGCTTGAGCTGGGAGCCACAGAGTAAAGAGAGGATATTGGAACCACACAATGGCCGTAAAAATCCAAAGTATCCCAAACAAACCTCATCACTCCCCTGCCGGCCTGTCCTCCCCTCTGATCTCTCCTCTTTCATCCTCCTCTGGTAAGGCCCCCCTCTTCCTCTCTCTCCGTTGTCCCAATTCTCGCTCGCTTTTTCGTCTCTAGGCAACAAGGCAATGGAGGTCTGAGCAGAGAGAGAGAGAGAGAGAGAGAGAGAGAGAGAGAGAGAGAGAGAGAGACCGGCACACAGATAGTGAGCTGCTCTTGAAACTTTGGAGACAGCTATGCCAGGAATGCAGGTGCCTGCTGTGAGGACAACAAAGTGAGGAGGACCTCTGTAGGAGCGCAGCACGTCGGTGTGAGGGAACCCAGCCCACATTTCAACTCGCCTGCTTCTTATGCAAAGCAGTTGTTCAGAGTTGAGTTTCAAAGGGATGCTTGTCACTGTGTGAGGCTCCCCAACACACTGTGTGACAGCAGGTCTGGAACCCCAGAGAAATAATTACATTTGTACCCATTATCATCCAGTAAGAGACGCACATTTACTGGAAAACTTTTACTGTGAATGACATCCCTCCTCGGACATTGAGAGCGAGACAAAGAGCAGCCGTGTGGGCTGTGCTGAGGTAAAGGTAGAAACTTTCTGTTTCTCTCACTGTCCGCCTCTCCTTCTCTCTTTTTTCTCGTCACAGGGAGAGGACGGAAGAGAAGGAAAGAAGAGTTCAAAACAAAGTGTTGGACAGAGCTGGAGAGAGAAAATACTTGAGACAGATATAAAAGAACGTTCTTTATTTAGTGGTGTGTGTGTGTGTGTGTGTGTGTAAACATTCATCTGTGTGGCCCTGCAAGTGCATGGAAGCAAGACTGTAAGACGGGTATCGGCCTGTGTTTTCTGGTGTGTCCTA
>NC_046973.1:21011920-21111920 GCF_009769545.1 Cyclopterus lumpus
TGTAAAGAAAGTTGTATTTTAATGTTGTGAACCCAACCTGGTTATACTTGTCTTGTTATTAGCATTCAAGCCTTTAAGTATTAAATAAAATTGAACTTAAATTGTACTAACTTGATTGATTGACTGTCAATCAAGACCGCTGACTTTGCAGACAATATGTAAAAAGGGAAACAAATAAATAACCAAACAAGTTGTATGATGATTTAGAAGAATGCCTTTTTAAAATGTAAAGAGTTTCTCAAGAGTTTCCACTTCAGCCCAAAACACATCAGAATTAATTGCTTATTGGATTATCTTTTATTTGTATGTATCACGTACATAATTGAGAGAGCAGTTTGGTTTTATGGGAACTTTGGACTAAGTTGGAGCTTTAGTACCAAGTGGAGGAATCACTCTTTCTTCATGTTATCACACATTACATTATGATGCAGCTTCAAAGGCCTCCGCAGAGCCCCGCGGGTCCTTCTCGTCCTCTTTTCCTCTTCCTAAGATCGTCTTTCTTTCTTGTGTCCTTTTCTTATCGAGTCCTTTTAGTTGGTCATTTCTGCGGGAATGTTGCATTCTGATATTGTCTTCTTTTTTTTTTAAAGTACTTAATTGATTTTTTTTTGAAACAAGCTCAACATGCTTGATTGTAATTTATGTAAACTCAAAAAAATGTGAAAAGATGATTTCACACAACAAATTCCAGTTCAATTCAACTAGAATATTTCAAGGGAATCTCAGAGCCAATGTGAGACATTAAGGCTGAAAGGGACGTGAGGCGTCTAACAGTCATATCATATTATGTTTGCTCAAAATCACAGATGGTATTTTCATCATAAAAATGAACACAAGATTCATTTCAGGCCCCAGAACAGTCTTTTACTCTTTTCTTGACTGGCAAACAGCTAAGCCTTCAAGAGTAAAGAGAGAGGGAGAGAAAAGGAGAGAAATAAAGGGGGGATGTCTGGGTAACTTCAATAGACTCTCTGTGTCCATCTAATATGGAGGGCTAGCATGCTGAGAGTTGGCCCTTTCCATTCAGACAGACCCCAAACTCATAAAGACCTCTTCTATGGCCCCCAACCTGAAACCCACCCACCAAAGCCCTCGCTGGTATAGGCCCCTTCCATGGGAACTTGCAATCTGCAACGTAATCCCACTTTGGCCCCTGGAGAAGCCTTTCCAAACAAACCATGTGAGTCCTAATACCCAGGGCTTCACAAGTGGCTCCTAGCTAGGCCTGAGTTCCACCACCACCAACAACTTGGCCCTCCTTCTTCTTCTTTTCTCATTCTCTCGCTTTTCTTCTTTCCGCGGATAGACGACAAAAGAAAGGGATCTCCTTCTAATTGCTTCGAAGATTGAAAAGCTGAGAGGGGAGGTGGGCGGCTTCACAGGGAAATGAGACGGAGGCTCTGGAGGCAGCGGGGGACTGTCAGTCTGGCTTTGCCCGCCCTGGGTGTGCGGTCGCTGGGATAAAGGAGCTGGCAGGACAGCCTCTGCTGCAGAGCCGGGCTGAGTGGATCAGAGCGGAGGCGGGCGACTCCCAGGGCCCGGCTTTACAACTCCGGCCAAACGGAGGACTCTGAGAATGTGGAGGAGCTGAAGCAGCTCTGCTGGAGGCCCTCTTCACTCATGGGAAAGGACGTCTGGTCTTCACAACTGGGATTCAGAAACCATAGGCTGCTGAGAACACAGTGTTCAAGCCAAGAAGGAGTATCTGACAGAGAAGGCAGGAACATGGCGTATTGGTCGCCATCCAAACCCTCCGCCCCGGATGAACGGGCCAGCCACCATTGATCAGTGTGGTGGTAGATGATGAAGTGTGTGAACACACAGTTGGGGTGGTTCGTGACCTTTGGATCTGTTGCTATGACATGCAGAGTTGCTAATAACACTCTCACACACACACACACACACACACACACACACACACCTCGACCTCTGCAGCATAGCATGCCTCTTTCTGTCGCTATGCCATCACCCAGCAGCAGCTCCTCTGAAGCCGGGCGGATCCTCATCTGTTTGTTATTGTGGATCCCGAATGGTACAAAAAGGAAAGATGATGAAAACCAAGATAACATTTCTTTGCCAATTCCTTGACACAAAACCTCCTTTTGGGGAATACATGCCATCATCGTGTTGGGGTCAGAGTACTTAGCGCATCACGTCGAAGTTCAGAGATTGAATACAAAAGCGCCTGCTCATCTCAATGTGTGGTGACATGAGATCCAAAGGATTTTGGCCTTACTAGTTCCTTTCATCCCTCCATCCCAACGCCTTTCTTCTTTTTAATACAAATCAGCCACTCAATGCCATGCACATGTTTTAGTGTTATTTGAACTTCAAACAGCTTTCAAAGTGAACTGAGTTGTTTTTTTTCTCTTTTTGAGAGAACACAGCCGCGCTTCCAAGTACACCTGATCAGAAGGTCGAGAGATGGGGATTATGATATGCAAATGAGACTTTGTTATCAGAGTTGACATTCGTTAGAAAGCCGAACAGAGGAGAGGTTACAAAGGTGGCAGCTCGCCCCCCTCTGCCCCTTTTAGCATAACCTCTCCAACACACTGGCCCACCTAAGCCCCTTTTTTTCATTTAGATCAAAAGGTTACACACAACAAAGAAAGGCCTGTGTCGGACAGAAACACACACACTTCTGTGTACTTTTACACGGTCAAGACTATTGATTGGTCAACTGCCCGAAAGGCGTGTGCACATCTGCACAGTGTGTATGTGGTAACGTCTGGATTGGACCGCGTCCTGATGAGGCTGTCATCTCTTGTGCTGTTTAGGCAGAACGGAGGTCTTTGCAATTACCAAACACTGTAGAAAGCCTTTCATGTCTCACCCCTGCTGTGACAGGGTAAGGACGAGGACACACTTACACACATGCACACACACTTATACACACGGAGGGATGGAGTCTTCCTCCTTTCAAATACACACAGAAACATGCATATGTTTGCCCCCCTGTTCAATCTGCAGACGGTTCAGTTCAAAGGAGTCCAAGCGAGGTGGCGGTCTGAGCTACTTTTCCAGCTATTAGCCGGGCCCGCCATATGCAGTGATCTATTGAGGAGTGGCTTTCATGAAGTTCATAAAGGGATGGTTATTAGAGCTTCAGAGTGGATGTGGGCCGCCTGGCCTTTGAGTTGAGCAGCAGGGGTCCTGAGTGCTTTGATGTGAATCGTACTGTTAGATAACTTTCGAGAGGTAGCGGGAGCTGCTGAAGCCTCACAAAAGACCAAGCCCCAGTTATGTAAGTGATCATTGACCCAGTTTATTCTTTTTCTTTATTGGTCTTTACTTTTTTTACACCTCAAGTACACAACAAAGACACTGAGACAGTGGAGGATGAATAAAGACGTACCCACTATGTAGACGTCCTCATCAAACTCTTATCTCTCATAGAAACAAAAAACACAAGCGACAAGACAAAACTGTCGCAAGGTGTTTGATCATTTATTAATTATTGAATTGAAAAGACAGCGTCGCGCTGTACCAGTGTTCGCTATCAGCTCCTTTACATCTGTCGTCCCTGAGCAGAAAACGGAATAACGTCTCTGTTAAGTAAATTCACACTGTGGTATAATAACACAATGACAAGACGGCACATATTCACATATTCACCATGCAACAGCTGTCAGGATCTGTAGCGTTGTCGTGTTTCCTGTTTTATTTTGAAGTCCTTGTCTCTCGTGTCCTCTGTTTCTCTTCACTTCCTGTCCCTGTGATTGTCTGCCCTGTCCCTGATTGTTTCCTCCTGTGTCTAATCACCTGCACCAGCCTTCTGTATTTAAGTCCTGTTCATGTCATTCCCCTTGGTCGGTTCGTCTTGTCTAGATCGTGGAAGATCTTGTGTGCGTGTTTTGTATCCTGGTTTTTGAAGCCTGTTTTTGGAATCCTGTTTAGCAATAAAGTTGCTTTTCCATCATTGACGGCGTTTGGGTCCAGTGTTCCTGTCGAGCTGCACATAACAGAACAAACCGACCAGGGGGAATGACATGAACAGGACTTAAATACAGAGGGCTGGTGCAGGTGATTGGACACAGGAGGAAACAATCAGGGACAGAGCAGACAATCACAGGGACAGGAAGTGCAGAGAAACAGAGGACACGAGAGACAAGGACTTCAAAATAAAACAGGAAACACGACAACGCTACAGATCCTGACAACAGCAACATCAGCAGCACCACAATAATCAACATTAAGGCAGCAAAACAACAACCAGCAGACTTTCTACTGGAAAGGATGTGTGTGTCGTTTGGATCGATGTGGCCTCTTCTCAATGTGTAAGGAGAGGATAGAAAGTCCTCGTTGACAACGATTGACTGACAGCACAAGCTTCCTTCCCTCAAAAATAAACAAAAAACCCGATACTTGATATTCACATCTGAAATATAACTGTGCTCTGTGTGTCCTGAAGGTGGTGCTGCTCATCCAGACGTGAATGGCCTCCCTAATATCTGCAGGTATTCAGGTGCTCTGCAATGCTTCATCCGCCCTGTTACATGGATTTAGAAAGTCTGAAATTAAGGGCTCTAACAGGTTCAGTACACTCACTGGAACAAGAATATATATACAAGTTCTTATTTTATATATATATATATATATATATATATATATATATATATATAAAATAAGAACGTGTAAAAACAAGATACAAAAGGCTATTTTTAAAGATGTGTTAATCCTGCTCATGAATTATGATTTACCAAACCAACACATGAACTGCACTATAAATTGTTGAAAACAAATGATCAGTTAAATATAATAAGAATAAATATTCACCTGTATTTTAGGGTTCTGATAGGAACCATTGTGAATACATGGAGAAAAGAGCACGGCAATCTTTATTTATAGCACATTGTATTCAAAGTGTGGGGAAACAAGGTGCTTTATGTCAGAATCAGAAGGAAATTAAGAGAAAGAAAATGTGTCCTATAGTTTTAGTTGTGGCTGAAGCAGCAGAGTCCAGCTCTTCACCACTCAGCTCAACCAGGATGGGTATTAATAAACCAGATCTTACAGGTGTGCTCCCAGCGGGGTGCAACAACCCCCTCAGCCCGCTAGGGGGCAGCCGTTTCAAGCTAATATTCTCAGAATAAACCGGACGGGTTTCGGATCTCCTGGCCGACGGTACGGAGGTCCTGGTGGATCCGATCCAGGGGTAGGTTGTGTTTAAAGTTGTTGTTGTTGTTGTTTTTAATTACATCAATCTAGAAAAGGAGAGCTTGGTTTTGTATTTGGTGTTTTTACCTGCTCACGTGTCTCAAAGGGAGCTGTTTGCGGAGGGGGACCATGACGCAATCCACGGCGCACCGTGGGCACCAGCGCGCCGACGATGGGACGCGTCTCCGGGTGTAAAGATCGTTTAAATGGTGAAGAGGAGGGGGCGTGGCGCTGACTACCACCCATCCACCACAGCAACACACGCCCAGAGCTCGTGCATTTGTGGCGTGAAAAAAAAGAAGAAGAAAAAAAAGAAGAAAGAAGAAGAAGAAGCCGCGCAGGGGGATCAGGTTTGATCAGTGCCCGTCTGCTCCGGACTCTCGCTGGGTGCACAGGCCAGCCAGCCCCCCGGCAGCCCGCCGCGCGCCGTCCCCCCGCAGGGGTCCTCATCCTCATCCTCATCCTCATCCTCTTCTTCGTCCTCATCCTCTTCCTCGTCCTCGTCCTCGTCCTCGTCCTCGTCCTCGTCCTCGTCGCACCGGTGGCCTGCACACAAAGATGCGATAACTACGGTAAGATTAAAGGTGCGTTTGCCCTTCTTTCCCCTCCCCCCGGTTTGTTTTGAGGATCAGCTGTTGGGTCCATGGGTGCATGGCGGCTGCAGCCATAAGCCAGCGCAGTCGGTGAGGAGGAGGACAAAGGGGCGGATGGAGCCACAGGAGCCGCAGCTTGAAATGTTTTGGATTCTTAGTGTTAATAATAGAAAATCATGAGCAGCAACCACACAACGAAGCTGTGGGGGCTACAGTGTGGCCCGGTGTCTGTGTCAGATGTAACATCCTCAGGGGTTGGATGGTGCTGTCTATCACTGTGTGGACTTGAGTAGGTAGGCGGCTGATGGATCTGTGGCTCATCGTGGTAGCCTGCTGTGAAGCAGAGGTCTTCCCCTCCCCTCTCGGTCCCCCATAGCAGGCCACAGCATCACAGCATCACAGCATCACAGCCACACCAGACATCATCGATCAGACTCGTATCTGTGTGTCACCCTCTTTATTTCTAGGGAGAGACACCGCATGGCCTGGACAACGCTGCTTAGCCTTCGGATCATTTAGACGGAATTTCTGCTCGGTGTCCTCTAGCGAACTGGTTTCCGAAGGAGCTGTAATGTGGCTTTTATTACAGGTGTGTAAATAAACATTATGTAGAAGTCATTTTAAGATGTTCCTCTTATCGCCTACAACTCGTGTGTCCCACTCACATCTGAAGTTGTGGCTGTTTCATGCCAGTTCACAGCATTATAACATCTGTTGGTAATTCACAGTGAAACAGCTGTGGTTTGAAAACAGCTGTGCGTTAACCATTACACAATGTCTCTGTTTGTCTAGGCATGTTAGCACCATGAATGCAGGTTGTGCTGCAAGAGGAGATTGAATGCCTCTAAAATCTCAAGGTGAGACTTCTCCTCTCGTGCTTTGTGTGTGTGTGTGTGTGTGTGTGTGTGTGTGTGTGTGTGTGTGTGTGTGTGTGTGTGTGTGTGTGTGTGTGTGTGTGTGTGTGTGTGTGTGTGTGTGTGTGTGTGTGTGTGTGTGTGTGTGTGTGTGTGTGTGTGTGTGTGTGTGTGTGTGTGTGTGTGTGTGTGTGTGTGTGTGTGTGTGTGTGTGTGTGTGTGTGTGTGTGTGTGTGTGTGTGTGTGTGTGTGCTGGAATTGATCCAAGGCCTTGAACAGGAGCTCCCTGCCTCACTTTCTTACCTCACCCTTCTTCATTTTGACTTACTCGACCCTCAAACCTCATTCACGTCTTGAATATGCACTGGACTCCGTCTGAATGACGTCTGCACACATTTTAAGATTCTGCTTTTATGACTTGTTTTTTCTTAAATACCGATACTTCCCACACTGGTGTGGTGGCCGATGACGGGGGCTTGTGTCAGTAAGTCCAAAGGAAATACTTTTTCTTAGGCTTAATTACACAAATTGCTGTGAAAAGCTAACATAGTTTAGCTTGAGGGCGTCTGGAGAGCTGAGCCTGAAGCACATTCCCTCTCTTGTGGTTAGAACAAACAAGAACATCAGAAACAAGGGACACGAGTGGGGTCAGAGCCAGTCAAGCAAAGGGAAGTGAAGTGCACCCTCAGTAGAAGATCGGGAAATAAGAACAATTGGTGACCAATGTTGGGGATATGTTCAAGAGGAAGTCCCTGAAGCTCCCTTTGTATCAGATGTCTATACTCACCAGAGGTATTCCTCCTACTGGGATGTCCACTGAAACAACACGGAGCCAGATAAAAGACTTCATTACTCTGAGAGGTACCCGGAGGATGAATTAGACTAAAGAATGGGACGTCTTCCTGTTTCGAGACGTGAAGATGAGAGAATATGGTGTGTTCATCTGCCTCACTCAGAGAAGATCATGACCCGATAAGACGAAAGGCAGAGTAGTGAGGATGGTTTGTCCTCTGGCCCAATTAAATCCTAATTGTACAACATATAGGGATATCTCAGCACATTCAGAACTGCTCTCCGAATTCTGCGGCTATAGTTTTTGTGAAGGTCAACCCTGTTTACAACATGAGCCTCGATGCACAAAGCACGAGTCATAAATAGAGAGAGAGAGAGAGAGAGAGAGAGAGAGAGAGAGAGAGAGAGAGAGAGAGAGAGAGAGAGAGAGAGAGAGAGAGAGAGAGAGAGAGAGAGAGAGAGAGAGAGAGAGAGAGAGAGAGAGAGAGAGAGAGAGAGAGAGAGAGAGAGAGAGAGAGAGAGAGAGAGAGAGAGAGAGAGAGAGAGAGAGAGAGAGAGAGAGAGAGAGAGAGAGAGAGAGAGAGAGAGAGAGAGATTATCTTGCCAAACAGGAAGTTAACGTTAAATAGAAAGGAGGAAGTCTTTGTTGACGAGATCACAAACAGAGGTTTTACCGACACACTGCACACACACACACGTGTAACGCACACACACTGCACACACACACACACGCACACACACTTCAGCCCTGAAATGCAGAAGAGCTCCATTGTTGTTCAAAAACGGTCAAATTCAGCGTAGAGAGTCGGGGTGTGATGATACGTCGAAATATCAACTCAATGATCAACGATCCAATATCAGCTGTGCAAAGTGAGCACATTGACACGTATCATCAACTTTCAGCCTTTAAAGTCCCATAATAATAGTAATGCAATGATGTCACAGCGTTGTCAAGAGTTTCATTAACGTGATGAAAACGGGTTCATTCATCACCACAAACAAGGACTCTGTGGTTCATTCTGATTGGACCACACATTTACTTAAATAGTCCCCAACAATGTTCTGCTGATTGAGTAACTATGGTAACCAGCTGTTCAGAGAGTACTGAGGGATGGACTGACACATTGGGATCTTTTTAATATGACATTGTTGTGTGAACAATACTGTCTCCATCAGCCTGTTTTTAACCACACAGGATTCAAATATGATCCATGAATATCCTGAGAATATGCATTTATCATACGCAGACGTATATGACCCTAAGATGTATGGAAAGTGTCCCCGCCTGCTAGTTCTGTACGTTTATTGACAGCTAAAGTGCACGCTAACATGATCCTGTTGCATCTCTCAGTTTAGTGTCTGTGAGATTCTAAACTTGAATGTTCTTCAGCTGGAGAACAGGATCCGTCTCTCTCTCTCCAGCCCTGTTGAGAGTTTGATGCAGCAGAGATTGCAGGTTTCCACTCGATTAGAAACGCTTTGTTGTGTCATGTAACTCACAGCTCAGAGTCTGTGCTGATGCGTCTATTGTTTGGCTCGTCAAACAATGGATTCTATATTTTGAGCTGCTTTCAGTGGCCTTGAATCTTCTCATGATGTCGCTCTGGATGGCGGCTCTGCTTCTGGTAATTTAGCAGGAAGTACTTGGGGTAAATAATCAATGTGCATATCATTTAACAGGTTTCTTTGTGGTTACGCCAGATGAGCTAGCCGGTGATCCATGAATACTAATCTCAAATAAGATTATTTTACTTTCTTCTCTCATTTGCCACAGGCTATTATCTCTCCATCCTCAATTTCACAGTCTGTCTTCGATGGCTTTCGATTATTGCACAGTATTCCTCGCACTCTCATAATTCTGACAACCAGCACCGGTGACAGTAACATGGCCCACTCATTCCTGGTGTTCCAACGGGATGAAAGCATAAAAACATATCTCACGTTAATACGCTCGCTGTCTCTGCCCTCCACGCCGTCCTCCCTCCATCACGCCATTCATCATGTAACGACAATTATGACGAATACCAAACCCTGCGGCTGTCAAGCAGCTTTTACACACATTATACATTGCTTAATATATTTGGATGCATGTGTGTGTGTGTGTGTGTGTGTGCGTGTGCGTGTGCGTGTGTGTGTGTGTGTGTGTGCGTGTGCGTGTGTGTGTGTGTGTGCGTTCCTCCACCTTTTGATCTCTACAGTCGGCACCAGACAGCGATAATCGATGGAAATCCACTAATTATCGAAGCAAAGCGTTAAAACCACTTTCATTCAGCAGCTTGTGATGAAACAAGTGTATTCATACCATTCAGAGCGAAGAAGAGTCAACAGCTGATGATGAGAAAGGGTATTGATGTTGACAACCGTAATTAAATAATTAGAGGTTATTAATTGATCGTTGACAAGGCGTTCCCAGGACGGCTACATGATGAACACACTTTCTCTGTGTCTTTCAGAGTAGATCTAAGCTTCTTCCCTTTGGTGCTTTGGTTTAGCGCCTACGCATCCTGCACACACACACACACACACACACACACACACACACACACACACACACACTGAAGATTTGAACAAACACTCCACACTCTCCGAGGAGACCAGGTTGATACAGTGAGGAGGAGCTGCCTTGACAAACAAAAGGACGCGGGGATGAGTGCGGAAAAAGATGAAAGCTTCGCTGTTGGCATGGCAACCACCAGATGATCTGCATGGCGAGGTTTGATGTTTGACGCGTTGACGGTGGATTCTGGGTTAGAGACAGAGACGTGAAGCAAACCGGTTTGATCCAGCGCAGCCGCGTGAGTGCCCTTCATCTCGCCGGCTGTTGGTTTATTGTTGTTGTTGTTGTTGTTGTCGTTACGAGAGTCGTCGCCGCGGCGCTCCCCATCAAAGCCCGGCTCAGTGTCGCCTCTGATGCTGTCAGTCGATGTGCTGAGACCCCGGAGCAGCGCTGTGTGTGTGTGCAGCAACAGGCTCATCGACACATCACACAGCACCGCGATGTAACGGTGGAGATCCCTGACTGGAGCCGTCTGTGGTTGGGATGTTTGTTTGTTTGTTTGTTTGTAACTCTGGAGGAAACGGTGCTTTTGTTTTGATATGTACGACAAGTCAATTGGCAATTAGTAGCAAATGAATATGCATTCATTTTATAAACAGAAAATCTATTTGAATCCAAAAGAACGTTGACTGGCTCCAGTTTCTCAAATGTTCATATTTTCTGATTTCCGTCTTCTTTTGTTAGTCAAACTAATATATTTTGGGTTTTGGACTGTTGTTCAGGTAAATTGTGACACATTTATAGTTCAATGGCTTGTGTGCGGCTGACAGTCCGCCTCAAAACTGTGTGCTTGCTTCACTTTTTCATCTTTTCCTAGAAAGTCAGCCATCTCCTTGAGGCTCTGTCCTTTCTGTGCGGTTCTCTTCTCCTTTATTCCTCCATCTCTCTGTTCTCCAGCGAGAGCGTTGAGTTACCAGCCAGATGTTCTGGGACTAGCCTCACAGAACTACTGTGGTACATTAAAGAGGGCCTTAGATGATGTGTTAATGAACCTGTAATCCATTCTTCTTTCTCAAGTCTATTGTCCTGTCTTTTTTGAACTCTTATTGTCGCTCCCCTGCATTCCTTCATAACAGCATACGGTACATGCACACATGAACCCGGAGCTGGTGATGACGGGGCCCAGTGTCCCTGGAGAGAGCAGTGGAGCATGAACAAAGGCCTGTGGCGTGTTCACCTGCATGCTCTGCTGTGTGCTGGAAGCCTTTGTGTCATTTTATCTCTCTCTCTTTTCCTGCTTTAGGTGCTCTCTGCTCATTATCTGGCTCCACCCTCCCTTTTGTGTACCTTTTTGTTTGCATTCATACACATCCAGGCAGCTGCACACTGACACGTGGCTAAAGCACTTATTTCTGTGTGTGTGTGTGTGTGTGTGTGTGTCTCTAGGCTGTTAGTGACAATCGACCGCTCCATCTATCTCCCGGCTGTCAGCCCGTCTTTTAATGCCTCATCGACTTGTTTCTGACTCGACTCGCTCTCCATTTTCCTGCTGCTTGTCCCTCGGTCATCTGCTCAGGATGCTCCTGACGCCGGCCTTCATGTCTCTTTGCTCATGTTACCTTTCTGTTTGATCTTCCTTCTGTGGACTTCACATCCTTCAGCAGAGGTCGTGTCAGTGTGTCCTCGCATCAGCAGCCTGTTACTTAAAGAGAATTATTCAGTAGTTTTGGGTGAGGCACAGATTTTGATGGCCTGAATGGGACATCATGGTGAAATTATCAATTGAACAAATACAGTAAGCAGGAATCCATCATAAACGCCCACGAACATATTTTAATGAGCAGCCCACGTTGTGTTATTTCCATCAGAGGTAACTGTTGAGTCATTTGTATTGATCCATGACTTCCAATAAACCCCATGAATACAGATATGTTATAAATACATGTTATATTTTGCACATCAATGTCGGTCCACAGGTGTTCGGGATTAGCTCATAAATGGGAAAAAAGTAGTATGAAGCCTTTCGTGGCTGTGTGATGTCTGATAAATATCCTCAACTGGTGTCACTTTGATTTGAAAAGGAAAACAAGAAGTGAGTGATCGGTGTTGCTCCTCGTCGCTGCTCGCGGCTACATTAGCTGCTCGCGGCTACATTAGCTGCTACTGCCATAACAACCCGTTTTATTGTTGGTAATGTCGGCACCAGACTTGGACATGGAGGAAGAGCAGAGATACAATTGCTGCTTCTGCATTGTTTTTCTTTTATTACATTGTGTGAGGAGTTCAATGCCTCATTGAGCAGGACTCTTTTATTTGGATGGTTTTATTTAGATAAATGGTGTCCCTTTTCTTCTCTTTCTCAACCTGTGATTCACACAGTAGGAAGCAGTCTCAATTGATTCATAATCAATAGACATGACCTTTGATCATGGAGACGTAACGCGCAACCAAAGACTGAAACAAACAAAATCCCCGTAGCAGCTGAAAACATCTGATTTCACAAACAGCATTATATTTGTTTTTAAATGTTGAATGTTAAATGTTCTTTGTTACAAACTGCTGTAAAGTTGGGCATTTGAACATCAGGGTCTATGAGGGTGGACTCAAGCCGCGCTTTGATGAACTTTTTGGCACTTTCAACATGCTTAAGCTTAACTTACAGAAAGAGTCGTCATAAAACTGAAATTTAGACAAAACACTCGTTGCACACTGAGAGTCAGGACCCACAGGGTTCCCATCCTTCATGCTGATGCCTTATAACACGTTAGTTAGCTAACTGTAGCCTCCTACTTTACTGTACCCTATCAGGTATCCAGCTGGAAGCATATTTATCTTTTAAATCAAACTTTTGCTTAAAGTTCAATACACTGCCTTCCTGTCATGTCCCTGGTGTTGTGTGTAAGGACAGTATCTCCCCATCCATCCGATGCAGAGAGAGCAGCGACAACCGGTGATACCGTGTCAGCTAGCAGGGAGAACACAAGGAATGCTGCTTTTGAGTCGCAGCTGGAATGTGTTGAATCCATGAAGAGTGCTTCTTGGAGTAAATTGGTGGCTTTTCAGTGGTTCATTCTACTGAGAGACTCATTATGCAAACTATTGACCATAAATACATCTTCATCTCTCTTTCAGCACCCACTCTGTCCCTCCCTCCTCTTCACCACTCTTATCCTTATTGTGGATAAGGAAATGCATTTATGCTTAGATCTCAAATATTGGAAGTAATTCCTTCTATTCTGTTCTGCTTGTGTCTTCGGTCCCCTGTGTTTATGTTGCATCCCTCTTCTTTCTTACTGTCTGTTCACCCTCTTATATCATTCTCATTCCCTCCTGCTTTTAACCCCCTTCCCCTCCTCTCTTTTCTCCCGGGCTGGCCTTAGCTGATTAGAGTGGCCCTGCTTGGCTTGATTAATTGAAGGAGTCTTGTCTCCGTGCCAGACTCCTCATCCTCATCCTCATCCTCATCCAGGAGCGGCTAAAACAAACAAAGGGCTTTTTAATGGCAGTGGTGCACGGAGGAGAGGAAAGAACTAACCTGTGGGTGTGTCAGCAAACATTGTGCAGGTTGCACTTCATTCAACCTGAAACTAGACATGTTTCCAACATGTCATCTATGGTTCTCATATAGCCTACGATTTGTGTTGTATATGAGCTAAATTAATACCAAACAAAAATAAAATGTCTTTGAAGTTGCTCCAATGAACTTTTTAAATGGTTATGAAAAAGTTTCTATATCTATATGACCCACATAAGCACACGAGACCATCAGTGAGAGGCTATTTCTGTTTTCTTAATGCTTGTCATCGGGGCGGAGGAACTATTTATTGCACGGCGTTCAGACTCCAGCGGGGCCGCCCTGGGCAGACCGACCCTGATCCGGCTTTGTTGCCACCTTTGACCTGCAGTTGGAGCCGTGGTCACTCCTCCTGCGGCCGACGGCAGAGCTTCCCCCAGTTTCCGTTGGGAGTCGACGCCGACGCCATGCTGGAGACCTGCTGAGAGGTTGGCAGGTACGGGAGAACCAGAACCAGGACTGTTCAACCCCCATATAGCTTTAACTGTATTGAAATGTACAAGGAAATAACATAGAAGAAGTAGCTGTCTACAAAAAAAGGTATCTTTTTATCCCAATGTCGCGTCATGTAGAGAGCTAAGACAATTTTTAATTAACAATTATTTTCACCATCAATTATTCTGGTGACTACTGTGTAATTATGTGATTTGTTAGTTTCTTCACCTTCAACTCTGATGAAGGTCCTTGAGGCCGCAAGCTCAAATAAAGTGTAATCTGCATATTAAGTGTGTGGATATGTATTCTATCAGTTATTTAAGATACAGCCGGGTGGAGCGGTGGTTATCCGGACGTTTCTATCAATTACGGAAGAAAGGCACCACATTTTTGTATTTAACAAATTGGAACCAGTAAATATTTGGCAGTTGATCAAAGTGGTTGCTGATTTGTTTCTTTGCAAACACAATCATTGACTTGCCTTTTCCGTTGTTCATGCATGTGGACGTTGAGGACACAACCAGCGCCTCACGGTTTGAGAGTGTTATGTGTATTCATGGTATGGGATGTGCACGATCAGGTGACCTCCACAATGCTTTAATCCGTCCTTCAGGCTCTGCCTCCCCGTTCATTTGTCTCCTCCTTCCTCTCCCAACACTCTCTCGTCTGTGTCATCCTCCCCATTTTATTTCTCCGTCTCTCGTTTCTTTAAGTGAATCCCAGTTCACAAAAGCTTGTCTCTGAAAGGTCGTCTGCAGCCTCTACAGACCCCCCGTGGCTCCCCACCCTTCTTCCTTTTGGTTGCTCTCTTTTCTGTCTCTCTCTTTCCTTGTTTTTATTCGATCTGCTGTGCCCCCGAGCACAGCCATGGCAGAAACAACACACACACACACACACACACACACACACACACACACACACACACACACACAGAGCTCACTGTAGCACCGCCAACTGAAAGGCTGGCTGGGAAAGTCAAATGCTCTGTTATTCCATCCCAGCAAATACAATCTCTGGAGACGCAGTGCCAACCGGAGAGCCCCGAGGGACATCGGGCTCTCCGAAACAAGCTAACTGCTCTGTAGTTTCCCTCCTTCCCGTTTCCTTTCATTACAGAGTGACTGTGTGTGTGTGTGTGTGTGTGTGTGTGTGTGTGTGCTTTTTTTGCCCTGCCTCTTTGATAATGCTAACCAGGGATGATGCACTCGATGCGATGTAGAAGAACAAATAGGCACAATAACTCGATAACAACGATGAACGACTCGTTATGTCCGGCATATTGTGATGTGTGGGTGAGGGAAGGAGGGTTTGTTATGTTTATGTATTTGTTTATGCTTTTTACTATCAGAAATAATGCAATACATGACAGTTATAGCCTTAGTAAAAGATTACATTTAAGGACACTAACAGCTACATTCATAGCATCAAAGAGGATATCAATTATCCAGGTGGCCAGAAACATGATAATGTTGCTCTGGACAAAACAATCAACTGTATGTAGTTTTAAGTTGAATAATAAGGATGTTTTAGCATTCGCTGCTCGGAGAAGCAGCTTTCCTTTTGTTTTCCTCACAGCCTTCAGCCAGCTGCAGTCTTCCTCCCGTGGAGGGGCAGTTAAATACAGCTGAAATGCTGGAGGCCCATCTCCTCCAGGCTCATGTGTTCTGAAGTAACTCATTAATCATGTTGCCATAGAGGGGGTGAGTGAGTGAGTGAGGAGACTCCTGGTAAGACAGAGAGGCCAGGCCTGAGAGCAACTCGGGCTGTCAGCTAAAGCCTTGCATGATGAGGGCTAATGGATCGGGGAGCATGGGCAGATACCTGTCCAGTCCACTCACATTAGGCCCCATAGAGAGCTGCAGGGCTCTTCTGTCCTATTCTGTATTTGTACGTCTGTGTGCATGGAGAGTGTGTAAAGTTATTCAATTTGCACTGCACCTATGTTTCATACCAATGTTGTTGTGCTCATTAACAGTGACCTGCTTCTGTCTCGGTGTCTCTCGCAGAGCCTTGTGCAGGGTGGTGATGAGCAGCCAGGGCAGCAGCAGCAGGGGGAGTGGCCAGCATGCTGACACGCCTCCCCCTCGTCACGCACCTGGACCCAAGCTGCAGGTGCAGCGCTCCCTCTCGCGCGACACCATCACCATCCACTTCTCTGCTCTGGGGAAGGAGGAAGACGACGAGGAAGAGGAGCTCTACGGCGTACCTTTTGGACCTGCTGGGGCTGAATCTGAGCATGATGGTGCAGGGGGGCCTCAAGGCCCCGAAGCTTCAAGGGCGGATGACCAGTCTGTCGCCGCGGGCTTGGAGGCTAAAGAGGAGCTGCTGTTTGAATCTGCTGGTGGTGAGACCTCCTCTGGAGCTGCTGTGCTCCCTGTTTCATCCACCACCTTGTCTGTGCAGCCCTCAGACCCACACATACCTTCTCCTGCCATGAGTATTATCCCCAGCTCCACGCAGCCCCAACTGAGCTCCACCCCTCCTGCCAGCTCCTCCTGGCCCTCTGAACGACCCTCAGCCAATCCCCCATCCGCCTCCCCTTGCAAGTCTACAGCGCTGTCCTCTTCCAAGCCTTTCCTCAGCCTGGTTAGGTCCTTGTCCAATGACGTTGAGTCTCGAGAAGCCACTCCGGCTCCCACAACTGTTGCGCCATCGCACGCACGCCACCGTCACTTAATGAAATCTTTTGTTAAGTCTCTTTCTACGGACACTTCGAAGGCTGAACATCAGGAAGGGCCTCTTCACCACTATCTCCATCACCCCACTCATCAACAGCAGCAGGCGCAGCCGTCCCAGCGGCCTCCGCCTCGCAACATGCAGCTGTTTAAACAGTTCTCCCAGCCCCGCTTATGCTCCAGCCCCGTCACGGTCACAAAAGTAGGCAGAGACTCGAAGACAGCGCCCTCTTCCCCCATCATGTCCCCAGATGGCAGGTCTTTCTTCAAGGTCCAAGAGGTGGAGGCCAGGATAGAGGATACCAAGCGACGGCTGTCAGAGGTGATGTCAGACCCCCTGCAGCTTTTTAGTAAGATGATGGGGGACGAGTCTGGCGTGGGAGCTGTGGCCACTCATCGTGCCAAATCGTTGTCCTCCAGTGCGTCAGAGCTCAGTGGAGTGACAGCGGTGAACGGACACACAGAAGGTAACAACAACTATAGCATCAAGGAGGAAGAAGGGGCAGAAGAGGAAGAAACTCCCACGGGGAAGGGCCCTGACTCTGTTTTTTTCTCCTTGCCGTCACTGGCACCGGCCCCAACCCTCACCCAGGCCTCCTCGTTCCCTTTCCCCAAATCCCCATCCCTCACTCTGGGCCGCTGCTCTATGTCGGCCCTGGTAGCTCGACAGGAAGACGAGGACTTCTGTGAACTGTACAGCGAAGACTTTGAGTTATGTACCGATACAGAAACCCCCGATGGGGACTGTGCCGCGTCCCGGCAGCCCCACACGGGCAGCACTGGGCTGTGTAGTGAACTTGACTCAGAGGAGGAGGAGGAGAACGAGGAGGAGGAGAACGAGGAGGAGGAGCTGGAGTCTGTGCCAGTGGTTGGCCTCATCTTCCTGACCCAGTTGGTCTACTGGTATATAGTCCTTCCAGTGCCACCATATGTATGTGCGGTGGTGCATGGGATAGTAGCCGGGTTCATGTTGGCCTTGCTGGTCCTCTGGCTGTCCTCTCCTCGCCGCTCCTCATCAGTGACGAGAAGAGGGAGGCGAAGGATAAAGCCCTGGAATGTGGCCCAGCTGGACATCAAAGAACCGGGAACCTTCAAGGTGAGACAGAGCACCGCGTAGTTTGGACCTGACTTCACAAGGTAAACTCCTCAGACCGTGGCTTTTGTAGCAGGTGTCCTTGATTCACTGGCTCTAGGACTCCTATCAAGGTCTTGCTCTGCTGCAACATAGTCATTGCATATTGAAGATGCTGTGAGAGTCACTGATTCTAAAGCAAACTTGCACAAGACAGCTTGTTCTATATGGAGTCCAGATAACCCATATTAGACGTATGCTGCAGTCACATGGAAAGGTGGGCCGCACACAGCATATCAGTTTATTGGACAGGTCAAATGAGTCGGGCCGGCAGAGGACACATGCAGTGCTAGAATAATGACATGAAATAACATCATTATGACCATATCAACACGTTGTTGTGTTTGTTTGTTTGCCCTCCAGAAGATGATGTCCGTCTATATTAATGCAGCATTAGTCTTACAGATTTGACACATGATGGCGCCGCATTATATCTTACCGTGCCGTGAGAATGAAATACAGTGCACAGAATCCCAAACTTCTAGCTAAGCTAAATTGTTGTAATGAGCTTTTCCTTTGTATCTTTACTTTACATTCACTTTCTGCACTAAGCATTGATGTTTCCCGTTGTTTCAATTAAATTGGCTTTGCTCCCAGAGCCTCCTCTGGGACTGATAAGGAGAATTACAGTCTGCACAGCCTCACGGGGGCCAGCAGCAACATATTGAGGTTTTATGACTTTTCTCCAGTGATGGCTACAGTTCTGCTTGGAACCAAACATTTGAATGAGCCACTGCGTTTGCCCCCTGTCCCCAGTTGACCTCACTCAGTGCTGCAGATCCTCTGTTGTTTAGTAGTTTGAGTTATGTAAGCGCGTGTACTTGTGTGTGAGTGTGCACCAAGCTGTTGCACAGGAGAGCCTTATAGCTGGAGGGCACAGCTGTTCCAAAGAGCTCTGCAGAACATGATACACATGTGAATGATGGACCCCAGAGTGCAGGGCAACAGCATTGTTCTCTTCCTCCGAGGATCAACAATGAAACCGTGTTTCAGACGCCCCACTTTAACCTCTCAGGGTGATTTGATTAAGATTCTATAAAAGTACTGCAAGGAGTGATGTTTATTATCAGTTGGCCGACACAAACCTACATTTAGCCTCACAGTACGTTGTGATATTAGGTCATCATAGATACATATTGGTTTGTGAACAATATCAGCCTTCACATCTATTATGGTTGAGGCTGTATTCACTAGTGGGGAGTTCAAAACAGCAGCTCAGTTTTCTTTACCTGCCTCTCGCTTTCTTTTTCAAGATATTATTTTGAGCTGCATGACTGAGGCAGTTCAAAGGATGCTTTCTTCTGTATCCCTCAGACAACGTTTGACAAAGGACATTTGAATCTTCTGTGTCTTCTAGGAGTCTGATGTGTGTGTGTCAATCACTGTCAACTCACACTCTTCCCCTCTCGCCCCACCTTCAATCTCTCAGGGCTGGATGAATGAGATCCACAGCTACGCCCCCGAGATGTACCACGCCACCCTGACCCACTCCGTCTACGTCCGGCTCGAGGGCTCCGTGCTGCGCCTGTCCAAACCCAACCGGAACATTTCCCGGCGTGCCACACACAACGAGCCTAAACCGGACGTCACCTACATCAGCCAGAAGATCTATGACCTGACGGACAGCAAGGTGTGCTGGTTGTGGGCGTGTGCGTGGCTACTGGGAAATAGAAATGCAAGCGAGAAGCGTGTGTGTGTGTGTGTGTGTGTGTGTGTGTGTGTGAAGATATTAACGTGTTAAGTGTGCCTCCGCTGGCTCCTCGGTCTTTGACGATGAGCCTAACAGATCGGGGCATCCAGCACACGTCCCCTCATATTTGGCTACGCCTGAGTGCATGTTTGCTAATAGGTCAAGTTCAGTGACAAAGCCTCTCAATGTCAGTGTCACACAGTGTGTGTAAACATACAGTGAATACCACAGGTCACTGACCCTGTGTGGTCGTGTGCTGACTGGGTGGCGCTCAGAAGACATTCCTCATATCGTGGAGCAGAGGACTCATTACGGTCCTCATCTCTGGAACCGAATGGCTCCCAGAAGTGTCATTTCTCCATCATTATTGTGGATGTTGAGTCTGTCTTGATGACAACTGCATTTATAGAGGCTGGAATGCTTTGAACAGTGTCCCCAAACATGCATTTGTCTGCTCATAGTAAAGGTCTTATTGATTTATCCATTCTGAGACCTCCCCCCCATAACACCACATGGCTCCACCCAGGGGGCAAACCTCCGCTTCTGAAAAGTGAAGTCAGTGCTGTAAACATTCTAAACATGAGTTTATGGCATATTTTTGTGTGCATGTACACAAGTGCATGTACCATTAAAACATACTGTACAGCACTGACGAATGGCAAATGCTAGCTATTATGCTAGCTGCTTTCATCATTAATAAAACAGAGGACATGATACTTACATTGCTGGTCAAAGAGAAATGAAGCTTTGGGTTAAACTAATATAAATACAGTACATAATAGATGAGTCATTTGTAAAGTGTCACGCCCCAGCAGCTGCCACTCACACCCTGGGGGCGTGTCTATGAACATAATGTTCATAGTTTCTACGTGCTCAATGTGGCCATCCAGAAACAAAACACTCTGACGTCGTCGTCTTCACGCGTTTGATGTATGAACTCCATCTATATGCCCCGCACAGATCAACCTGGTGCCCCAAAGCCTGGCTAGGAAGAGAGTTTGGAACAAAAAGTACCCCATTTGCATTGAGCTGGCCAAGCAGGAGGACTTCATGTCTAAGGCCCAGGGAGAGAAGCCCGAAGCTGGCGAGGAAAGATTAACGGGTCTGTGTGAGAAGCTGGAGCGCACGGACAAATGCGAGAAAGTTGAGGTGTCAGGATCAGCGGAGGAACCCAAAAGGCCATCCTCTGGAGGGGGGGATCTGACCATCTACTTGTTTGGGAGGACGGGTCGGGAGAAGGAAGAGTGGTTCCGGAGATTTCTTCTGGCGTCCCGAACAAAGTCAGAGGGGAAAAGTGTGCCCGGCATCTGCAAGAGTGGTGAGTTTGACACTGAGCTCTGCACAGTATCACACACCAAGCAAACAGCCGTGCACAGTGGATGAGTTCACCCGTCTCGAGCACCATTTCCACACACTGTATTTGCATCAACGCTTCCAACAGTCCGAACGGCACAGCCATCAGATCTGTGCATAAGCCCCGGCTTAGGGACTGATGAGTGTGAATGGGTCAGCAGGATTACATGCACAGAGAAGCTGCATATTACTGGTCTCCACTGTGGGATATAAGCCTGTAAGGATAAGGCCCAATTCAAAGAGAAACACTCGCAGTGTGTAGGTCTAGTGATAAAAGAACAGGATTACTGGAAAGAGGATTCAAATATCAAGCCTGTCTTGTGGATATACATAGTGATGTTGAAAATGACTATTTCAGTGCTAATATGAGTCAGAGAGAAGATGCCGTGTCATCTGTGGAAAGCATGCCGATTCAGAGTGTTGCAGAATCGAACGAAAAGAATAGCTGCACACTATCCAAGGACACGAGCATGCATTATGTATGTGGAATATGATGCATTGATTTGTTATTAACCTCCTCTTACTCATCACATCCTGTCCTCCCCCCCCACACACACACACTTTCAGCCTTCTTGCCCTCCCGCAGCCGCAGTAGCAGCACCCAATCGGGCGGCGGCCTGGAGGCCGACAGCAGGAGCAGCAGCCGGGGAAGCCTGGAGGAGCTGTCTCAGTCTCGCCACAGAGAGACCTCCTCTGCTCCCCCGTGTGGGATGAAGCAGAAGATGCTGTTGGACTATAATGTCTACATGGCCAAATATATCAACCCCCAGGCAACACAGAGAAGCCCAACTGCCACTGACAGCCCTGGTCCACAAAGCCCCGAGGGCAGCCCCAAAACTACAAAAAAGGTACACAAGGCTGGAAAGAAAGAAACAACAACCAGCCAAATTAGTCTTTTGGGAATCCTGGTCATGTCACTTGGTCGTAGATCATTTGTAAATATTAGTAATTGTAGATTTATTAATGATATAAATAGCAATTAACTGTAATTCCCCGAAAGGGACCCTGTTTAGTCTTTGACCACTAGGAGTGCTATGGAGCCCCGTTTTGTTATCTTCCTGATTTGAGTAAACCCCTTGTGTTCACACTGGATCTGGATCCAGATACATTATCTGGATTGTGACATGAAATCTTTGGTTTCTGGCACGTCTCAGCTCAAGGAAGGCGATGCCGTGGACGGGCCTCGCTTTGCAAGGGAAGACGTGCTGTACAACTACGACTTGTCTGGTTTTATTTACCATGCAACTCTTTCTTAAGAATGGGTTCACGCTGTAATAGATTGCATTGACACTTTGCATTAACATACTTTTTTGTTCTATATAAGAGTAAACATTGTGAAATTGTACCGAGGAGCTCATAAGGGTCGAGCCTGTGTATTGTGGTCCACCAACAGGCTAATCCAGCCATGGAAAGTTGATGAGTATGCGTCCACCTCAGGCTTCATATAGACTATAACTTGATGTCAAGAAGGTTAAAGCTACAGCACATACCTGTAATGTGTGCCCTTCAGGTACGCAGGACTTCAGAGGAGCCTGTGGAGCCTGAGGCCTGGGTCAATGCTTTTGTGGGAAGGATGTTCTGGGACTTCCTGGGAGAGAAATACTGGGCCGATGTAGTCTCCAAAAAGATCCAGATGAAGCTCAGTAAGATCAGGGTGGGTACTGGTGCACAAACATACATCGACTCTCAGAAACATGTTCGTCCAACGTGATCAGTTGGTTGTATTTCATGTCTGTGTTTGGTCTCAGCTGTGAAGTAAAACTCGTCTTTGAACTTTCTTCTGTTTCAGCTGCCATATGTTATGAATGAGCTGACGTTGACAGAGCTAGACATGGGCTTCTCCATTCCTAAGATCCTCCATGCCTCCAAACCCTCCGTGGACCACCAAGGTAGGAATGCTGTCCTACCTTGCCTGCCATCAATCTTCTTCCTCTGTCTGCTGTCCTCCATCCTTCGTCATAACCCAGGCTGTTTATCAGTTATCCCTCTTGCCTTTGCAACAGAATAGTGAGACATGCTCTCATCCATCAATCTGCTTCACCTCCGTCTCCTACCGTTCCTCCATCCTCCCTCTTCTCTCTGGATTGAGACGTTTCTCCTACTCTCCTCTGGAGTCGAACCCCTCTGCGTGCCTCGCTCTATTAACCCACAGTAATTAAACTTCCCCTCATCCATAACTGAGACACTGGCTCACCCTGCCCGCCGGCCTTGAACCCCAGCAAAGCGATTGGCTGGAAATACACAGACAATACAGAGATGTGAGGAATATTAATTCCTACCGAGGTGGCAGGATGGGGGAGAACTTGAGAAAAGAGGAGCTTAAGAAAGGGGAAAGAAGGGATGATGTTGGAGTTGAGTTTCCATCATTAGTGGTGCGTTAGCAGAGAGCAGAACAAAAGAGGACGATGTGGAAGTAATGCGTAGATTTTAAATTGATCAGGGTTTGTGCAAAGATGGTTTTGTTCTAATTTGATCTTTTATGTAAAGATATAAAAGCATTAAAACATGTTTTCCTATTCAGTTGAAGCAGCCGGTCATTCTCTTGTCAGCCACATTTCCACGGCTGAGTCTGCAATGCTCATTAATGTGTTCTTTCTGAACCTGAACACCCACAGAAATATACTCACAAAGCATAACCAGTTAATAATTAGTCCCTCAGAATGAACAGAACAGGATGCATTTGATTCCATAGTAACATTCCTAATTTATATCCTGTTAATATTTCTTTTCTCTTGTGATGATGATAAGAAAGAGAGTGAGTGCTTCCTGACTCCTTCATGTAGAGAGGACATGATTTGATTTACAGTGTTTTCACTCCAAGACCTACGAAATGCACACAAGCTGTAGAATTTGACTGATGTCATTTAATATACATTTGTATTCAGTAACTAGATATTGATAATCAGTTCTACTAGGCGATCATGAAATAGGGTTGGGTTTCTGTACAGCGTGAACATCATCAATGTTGCGTCATGTTTAATTGAGCTCTATTAGGTTAGCATGTTAGCACGTCAACGTGTGCTACTTCACAGCGTAGCTGAGGCGGATAGGAATGTCATCAGTTTTACATATGAGATATTTGGTCATAACCAAAACATTGGACAGATTGACATTCCTTTGATGATGGAGCCAGACTCCCACTGCATGGTAGTCCATCCAATCTGCACACCGTGCACACCTGTACCAAACATGACGAGACAACAACAAAGTCAACTATGGTGTTGACCAGAGTCAGTAGGTCGCGTCCTCTTGGGATCATAGATGTCTGTACATAATTGTAAGGCAGTCCCTCCAATAGATCAGCTATGTATTGCAATAACAGTATGACAATAATTGGGCACAATGTTCAACGTGTTCTGACTTCATGCTGTCACTTGGCTTCTCTTTGACACCGCTGCCACACTCGTACAGATCAATGAGCATTTATGGGGACAATAAAGGCGTAAGGAGCGAGGCAGAGGATTCATAAGCAACACTTATCAGTTATAGACGTTCGGAGCAAACAGCGGGGGGTCTGAGTCTAAGTCGTTAAACAGGAAGTAGCCTGATACAGGAAGCCAATAAGGAGGCACCGCTGCCACAGCTGACCTCGCAGCAATGAGACACCAGCCTACTCATGTTTATTCACATAAATATCATTTAGAGTTGTTCTCTCTTTATGCTGATGTGTGGTATTGTTGGGGATGGAAAGTGATTTTAAGATAGCATAACATGTCTGTGTGGTTTCCCTCACCGTGTGTCCAGGGCTGTGGTTTGATCTGGAGGTCTCCTACACGGGCTCCTTCCTCATGACGCTGCAGACCAAGATGAACCTGGCCCGCCTGGGGAAGGAGGGCGAGGGCCTCGGGGAGCACGGGAAGGAGGGGTGAGGCTTTCAATCACATTTAGTAGTGGAACTGATTTTAAAATATCTTACCGAGTTGTTGTTTGTATTTGTTTTTGTCATTGTCTTATAATAATAATAATAATAATACATTCTCAGTGACTATAGGCCAAAATAGGATGATTGAAGGATTGGACGTTAATTGAGTAGATTTGCATTAATTAGTTTCATAATTCTCCACCATGTTTCTGTTGGACCTCTTTTCCTTCTCTTGATATACGAATCCTCTCCCTGGACGCATATCTCTGTGGATTTGTCCAATGGCTGGTGAGTTTGGGAGTGTTTGCCCATATATCTGGATTACAGTATCCTGTGACTTAAATCAGTCGGGATGCATTTAATAATAATTAGTTTGAAGTGTTAATAGGCCTGTGCAAAGCCAATAGAGCCTGAGTGTGTGTGTGTGTGTGTGTGTGTGAGACAGGTCCAGGCCACGGACATACTGTCTGGCAGACAGCGATGAGGAGTCGTCTAGTGCCGGTTCATCGGATGAGGAGGACCCCCCAGAGCTCCTCAGTGACAAAGCCCTTCTTCCTGGAGCCGAGGGGTGAGCGAACGTCTCTTTACAACGAGATCAGCACGTATCTGAAAATGAGCAGATTTGCAGTGATGTGTTGAAGCAGACGGTTCTGCCCTTTCAGTCCTTCCTCCCACTCAGTCCCACACGGTGGAAAGCTTGCTGCTGATTTAGCGTAGCACCCGGTCTCTCCCCTCCGTCGTGGGCGCTGAGTAGCCAGAGATGCTGTTGTGAATAAATAATGAACCTGACTCACTCCTTGCCTCCCCCCCTCCTCCTCCGTTCCCATCATTTACTCACGTAGCTACGTGGGAGGCCACAGGCCCAGCAAGATCATGCGCTTTGTGGACAAGATAGCCAAGTCGAAATACTTCCAGAAAGCCACCGAGACGGAGTTCATCAAGAAGAAGATGGAGGAGGTGTCCAACACGCCCCTGCTGCTCACCGTGGAGGTGCAAGAGCTGCGAGGGACCCTGGCTGTGAACATCCCACCTCCCCCCACGGACAGGATATGGTAGGAGAGCATTGAAGACTCAGCGCCATCTGCTGGGCACATATAGGCATGCATACAATAAAAGAATATAAATGTTTAATCACTATTAAACTAAATATACTTAATATTTACAATGAGGGCAACAAGGTGTGTATTTTGTATTCAAGATGTGCTTAACACACACACGGTGTGCTTTATAAGCTTAATTCTAATTCATCATAATGATCTCCTTCATCAGCCTGCAGTTAGAATACCGAGGTCAATCTGAGGAGTCACCAGATTAATCAAATAATCAGAAAGAAAACACACAAAATGATTTATGTATTTGTGTCTGGTTCTTGTAAATAATGGATACTTTCAGCTCTCTAAAATCCTTCTAATGAACTAATCCTTGATCATGATCAAAGATCATGGGTCAGAAAAAGACTCCTTGGGAACCACTGATTCAGCATCAACCTGATCTTAACGTGTGTCACACATTTCCTCAATGTATTGGATTTAGTTGAATAATCCAAAGATGCCTGCCTCCATGTCGAGTGATGAAGCTTTAGACATGAATGCTTCCTCTGGGCTGACAGGTATGGTTTCCGGAGTCCGCCTCACCTCGAGCTGAAAGCACGGCCTAAACTCGGCGAGAGGGAGGTGACTTTAGTTCACGTGACCGACTGGATCGAGAAGAAACTGGATCAGGAATTCCAGGTAAACCCTGAGAAAAAGATGCAAATGCTTAGTCATGAATATAATTACTTTACATTGTTTATTTAGTTAGTCAGTGATGCTAAGGTGTTTAGAGTGAGAATGTAGGTAATATAAAGAGGACTTTGGGATTGATTTATGGACGGACACCTACATGCACTTCAAAACAGTGTGCATGGGGCTTTCCCTCCTTTTTATTTATATAAATATATATATAAACAAAGTAATGATACGCCTGCCTCTAGATAACTGCCCTGAGGTACACCTGCCAGCTACTATCCCTGGCCGCTCTACCACACATCTACATTTATCCCTGCCAGACTCCTCTGGGGGTTATTATGATGTCCCATCCCCCTCAACCATTGCTCCAGTAAATACAGTGTTGGAGCGCTCACTGTTGTCATGTGTGAGTGAGCGGATTCATCTGGTTTCCAGCCGAACTCCGGCCTCAATGGTTTCCAGACATAACAGTGGACAATGTATTTCAGATCTGTTATTGTTATTATTATTATTAGATATACTCTAATGCCAATGTCTTTATTTGGTTGATGTTTTAGTTACAAAAGCATGTTCATTTGTAGTTTTTGTCTTATTGTTTAAATTAAGACTTTACTTTGATGCTGCGCTTGTCCTTCCACAGAAAATATTTGTGATGCCAAACATGGATGATTTATGGCTACCCATAATGCACTCTGCCATGGACACACGTTCAAATGGCAACTTGGTTACTGTGACAAACGATGCCTTCAAGGACCCAGAACCCGAGGAGTCTGAGGTCTCTGACATGTGAAGACTGCTGTGCAAAGTGCATAATGGCGGACATTTTATCACCATGGTAACATGACAAGGCCCCGCCCCTCTCAGAGATCTCCTGTTCCAGTCCCAGTGTGTGAGCTGGCGAGCTTGTGATCATCTGTGGCAACTAAAAGCAGGAAAACGGAAGAAAAGTGTGACTCGTAGATTCTCATCCAATCACACAGCTTCATTTGTGTGACATCAAATGTTCCGATTCATTCTCTGATGAAACACAACATGTCGAGGCCGTTTAACGGATGTGTGTGGTGGTGAAAGAAGAACCATAATACCTGTGACGTACAGCTGCACCAAACATGTGCAGAGTGTAGCTTCCTCAGCGAGTGGTTCATCATCGCTGTGACTCTACGAAGGCTTCGAGGCCACCGAGCGCATGGACGGAGGAATCTTCTGAGGGAACAGCCCCTTCATCTATCGACGCATTCCACAGGGACGTCAACTCAGCGGTCACCCATGCACACTGCTGCCTCTACCAGTCGCCCGGCACCTTTATGCAAACAGATCAGTGGCACTGTGTCCATCGAAGACACTCGGTCAGTTTGAATCCAGTCATAACATACGGCCTGTGTGCTTTTGACCATGCGGTCGGCATTAGAGCTGAATCGGACTTCAGAGGGTTGAATTCAAACATATCTGCAAGCAGCTGAACGTGGCCTCGGTCTGATGAATGTATAAAATAGGAACGCAGCTCCGAAGCTGCTCAAGGAATCGTTCATTCACTGATGACGTGCTTCTACTCCACATGCTTCAACACTTCTTTTCATGTTGTATTCAGAGCTGAGCAAAAGTAATAATTTTCTGTTTTTTATTGCCAAAGCAATCTTTCGGCCCGTCTGAAGGCCACCGCACGAGGGAAACGTGACAAATAAGCAATCGGTTGATTATCTTGTGTTCCTATTGAGGCCTCCAGTGATGGGCAGCAGGAGACTGAAACCCTTTTATTAAGAATAGTTACATGTGAAACTATGTTGTTGTGAGTCGAGTGGGAAACACACCCACTCTTCCTGTTTTATTTGAATACATACTGGATATTAGCCATATTATTTAATGTTGCCAGCTAATGAATGCTCTCTTGTTGTTCTGTACACATTCAAGAGGAATGACGTTAAACTAGAACACTTTGTAATCTGCCACGGCGCCCGGCTGCTTTACGGGCGACTCTTATTTTACGTCCAAACGTGTGTTGGCAACGTGTACGAGGCAGAAAGTGCCTTTAAAATAAACATTCCTCCGTAGTGAGCCGCCACATCAGTCGAGGATACAAAGTGTTTGTGCCATTGCGCGTCCGGCAGCCCTTTGCTTTCTCCAGTTTCAGTGTTGTTCGTTTGCACAGTGATGAAAATATCAAACGTTGCTGTTGTGTTCAGTGATGTCACAGAATGTTACGGTTCTGATCGTCGTGGATCAATAAAACCTTTTGCTTGGAAAGAGTTTGTGTGGCTTGAATATATGGAAATTAGAGGATGTTGACAGAAGATTCCTTTACTTTATGTATTATGTTGTTTCAAACTTTAATGGCTACTAAAGAGCTACTTTTCAGAACATCACATGTAGTAATGAAAATGCCTTTATCCACGAGGCAATATTTACTCTTAATATCAAAGACAGAATAAATAAAATGTAAGCCAACAGGGACTAATATTTCCTGAGCTGCATTTATACAAACCGTTAATAATTTCCTAGATTTATGCATTTGTTGATTCTGTGTCCTGCTTTTAAAAGAGAGACTTGGGTGAAATTGCCAAGAAACTCCAGTTATGAACAAGACATGTTTGCTCTAGCACCTCCGTTCACCTTCGTGAATGGCCAAGGAAAAGGCCACTCAGGTAGAAAGTAGTGCCTAAAATATATTTACTCAACCCGTGAAACGTGGAATGAAAAAAATGGCACGAATGAGCTTGTTGACAAATATTTTATTCAAAACAGGTCAACATATTCTTCATTCCTGGAGTCCCGGTGCCGAGGGTCCATTTCTTGAGTCAGAAAGCTGCGGAAGAAAACAACTTTTAGTGAGCTCGGTTATGGACACCGTCCATTAAATAACGTTGTGGGTTAGGTCAGATCAAAGAGTGTCGTCATTAAATCAGAAGTCTAACGCATGATGATCATCATTCATAACGGTTTCAACCCGCTCTAATAACTCAAGTTACTCACCACGTGGCCATCGCAGAGATTCACCACCGAACCGCATTCTGCTGCACAGAAGAGATCAGAGTGAAATTAGATTGTACACACACACACGCGCGCGCACACACGCACGCGACTGGCGTTCGTGGTTCAAGTCAGATCAAGTAGGTTGACTTCATTTTCATGTCAGTCTAACGCACGTAAATCATCATTCATGAACCCAACGCGGAGGTAGAAACACTCACCGTAGCGGAGCCACGAGGGCCTCCGGAAAGCACGCCACGTGCGGCCGGACACGCGCCTCAGGAACGGCTTCATCCCCGGCCCTGATCAAAGAACAGCCCGTTGGAAGTTATAGAAACACATCTCATCATATTTACCATTCCATCGTGGTGAAACATATCTATTTTACCGTATTTCCACGCCGATGCGGCCTAGTCGCCGCTCCAAAAGGCACCATAACGCCAACAAATCGGGAGCAATTCTTTCTGCAGACTTACGTCATGTTTCATCATAAATATGTAAAACTATAAACGTGAATAAGCTTTTCCTCGCCATGTCACACGCGCCTGGATCCAGTGTGACCGGTCGGGCTGGCGGACGCGTGCTCTCCAGGGGCGGCTATCCGCAGAAAATGTCCCCCGGATCTAATTTATAGCACATCCGGGTCCTCCAGGTCTTCTCTCATTGGCTCACGCCAACCCGACGTGTCCCCTCCTCCACTCGGGTGGATATCTATCCCGAAGTCCAGCCCCCACGCTTCTCATTTCAGGAAGAAGCGGATCCGGCGTCGCGTCCTCCGCAGCTGGCGCTCACGTTACAGCCTACATTCAAGTATCGCCTCCGAACACCTGGTCGTCAGCCAGAACCCGTTTTTCTATGTAGTCGACGGCCGCCAGGACCAGCTGACTACCCCGGTGTGAGACCAGGGACCATGGACTGGACCGCGAGCAGCCGGGCCCTGTTGTGGTGCATCTCGGCGCTGCTTTGCTGCGCCGGTCTCCCACGCACGGTAAGAGGGGCTAACCGGGTACGCTAGCTAGAAGTTGGGTGACATTAGCTCAGAGCTGCACGTTCCCCTCCGCGTCAGGCAGGTTTTCACTCATTCTGCCCGGAATGTGTGTCCTTCAGTGAACCCGGAGGCACGTCTCGGTGTCTGCATGTGATGCAAGCGAGCTAACATCAAAGCTAGCTTGATGGCTAAAAGCACCATCCAAAAAAAATAAAAGAAATCCCTAAAGTGAACTTGAACCACTTGTGTGATGCACGTCAGAGCATTTCTCATTAGCTCTCCATCATTAGACACTTTATCGTGAATGTTAACATAAGATCTCTCTATGAGGGTTCAATGAGAATTTGCTGTGTTTTAGGTATATGTGTATTTTTTTTTAATATAGGTCTATTTTCATTTCAAAATCTTATTGGCAAACCAGTACATTTAACACAAATATCCCTGTTGAGACATAAAGCTGGGCGGTGTGTTGATGTGGTTACGGCTTGGTGATATGCTAATACTTGCATGTTTACACTCCTTATCTTTTCACAAGATTGAACACAAGTACTGCTTGCACATCAGCAGTGACCTTACAGCCAGCAGTCAGCGCTTTGGGCCCTGCGTGGTGCAAAGGTGGCAAACCAGGCAGATGAGTGGACGGCTTGGTGACATTGGGCTTCGCAAATAGATGTAGACACAAATACTTGAGACAGACACTCCAAAACAACAAGTAAACAACAGGAGCTAAATGCAAGAAAACTCACGTGCATGTACTGAGGTACAGTTTGAAGGGTGCTTTATGACTTCATGAAAGCCTTCCCCTTCAGTTAAGTGTGTGTGTGTGTGTAATTCATCTGTAATCTCTAATTTAAAAAGCTCCACGACAAAGCACATTGTTGTGCATGATGATTATGATGCTTTGTGGTTCGGTGAATTAAATCCTGCGCCAAGCCAATACAACATAACCATATAACTTGCCTCTCTTCGGATCAAAATGCAATGCGATGTGATGTGGTTCACAGATGTTGTGTTTGTAAAGTAACGGTAGTGATATATTGTTATCAAGTTGGATTCTTTCTGAAGGAAAGAGAACGGGATCCATGGTCTTTGTAGCTGGCACAAAAGACAGCTAGCTAGCTGAAACTAAACCAGAGACCTTAGCTACCAAGCTAGTAGCCCACTTGGGCTAAGAAGCAGCTTAAATAAGTCTTATAATCCCCTATCACGTCTCAGGTTCTTCTTAGCCTGATATGCAGTCTGGCTGTGTAGTAAGGGTGACAAATGATGGTGGCTATCTATAGATAGGTGTGTGTGTGTGTGAGAAGAGATACAAATGAAAGGAGGTGCCTTTGTGTCTAAAATGTAGCTCAATGTTTCAGTTTTTATTTTTTAATGCTTCTTCACACACATTCATTTTTAGACCGCGATATGTCTTTCAGCTGCAGTGTCTCCCACGATGACGGTATTCTTTACTTTTTGCCAAAGAGAGGTTGATTTACTGAAGTTGTGCTCTTACGCCATATTATCACAACGGTAGATCGGCCGGAACGAGGACCGACGCATGACATCCGTCCCCGCTGCAGATGATGGGCTGTGTTGACAAAGAGGGTTGCTGAAAAGTGATCTCCACTATAATCTACACAATGACTTTTGAACAGTCGGCTCCCCGAGGCATATCTCCTCATTCTAGTATAAATCGACTCTCCTGCGACTGTGAAGGAAATCAAACACCCCCAAGCCTGTGTCATCTTTAAACAGCCGAAGGGAAACCTGAACCTCTAAGTACTTTCATGGATGACTGTTGGATCATCCGGTTGTTAATGCTGCCTCTCCCTCCATGTACACAAAGGGGTTTCTTAATTGGCTTTCAAAATGTATGCCTGTGTTTTGTTTTTGCGCTGCACCCACCAAGATAATTAAAAGAGATAATGAGAGATGAGTATTTCTTGGTTCCTGTGTTGGTTTTGCTCTGCAAGCTGCAAACGGACTCCTCATTGCTGCAGACACGTTTGTGGGAGGAGTGTTCAACTTTGCAACAGAAAAACAGACATTTAGTGAAGTCCTTATTAACTCCATAAACTCATTTAAATGTCACATACCAATTACCAATCGATTGTTTCCTTGATTAAAAAAACATTTCACAGAAGCCTCCTACACAAGTGATCCTTTACAGCACATCGTATACCGATGTTATGTGTATTCACGTTTCCTTGCTACTGCTGATCTGAAAACGGACTCATTACATTCCCCGTTTGTCTCTTTCAGAGGATACAAGAACATCTTTGTTCAGCCGCACAACTGTTGCTTGTGGAGGCTATTAATGCCGTCTATCTGTTAGTGTCCGGCACAGACCTTTTAAAACGGGCTGTAAGCTGCCGCCCAACGTCACTTTCTGACTCGTATGAGTTTGCTGCATCCTAAAGGTGACACTCAGAAAGCCTCCTTGTTTCCCCTCACAGCAGGGCAGCTGTGGTGGGATGACACTGGGGGCTGTACACTTGTTTGCCTCTTGTGGGTTTTTTCAGAAGAAGTTGACCACAAATCAACTAATTTGTAATGATGAACATAAGCTAACATAGATGGCTGCCTCCTTGAGGTATCCCCTCCCACCGCGTCTCCTACATGTGTCCAGTCTTTCTCCCATAAAGAGGCCCTCTGTCTGTCGGACTCTTACTGTGTCTTCTAAAATGAGTGATTGCATTTTTGCAGCTTTTGACCAGGTGCTCTGGTTTAAAACCTCAAACTATTGCTTGGCGATGTAACACTTCACCATCTTAACTAGATGAGAGGTCACAATGTAGGTGTGCTACTTAATGGCTTGTGGGAAAGCTGTCAATTACAGCGTGTCCTGTGTTCGGTCTGGTCTGTGAAGCACAGTGACGCTCCAGTCCGCTAACGGGGACATCATGTGCAGTGTAGCCGGTGTCCTTTAAGCCGTTCCTGGGTCATTGAGGAGAAAATGAAGACGTCAGAACCGGCCGAGACGTCGGTTTCGCCAGGTTCTGTAGTAATATGTAACTCAAAACAAGTGTCACTCAGAGTGAGGAAGTGAAGCTTTATAACTCTCCTCCAGACACTGTAAACCCGATCCTCCCGAAGCCCAACGCTGTAGAAGATTCAACGGTCCAAAACGAGAGGGCTAAACAGATGTTAAGATGCTATTTGCTTGCGAAACCGAGAACCCTGATAGAGATCACAGGGGGCCCAACAACAAGTTGGTTATGACAGTCGTGTGATGCTCAGTGGGAACAGTCACAGGTGCACAATATTGACACGCATGCTTGTATAGGATGTGAGACTACAGCCGGCGATCAGCAGTCCAATGTGCGGGAGGTCCCAGTTTCTTTCTGCAGAGAACGCAGAACTTTCAGTTGATGGGGTTGTTTTGGCCGTGCGTTCTGTTTTGTTCCAGTTATAATTGAGGAATAAGCTGAATAATGCACATGGAGAAAGTGATTATCACGCACTGGTCATTCTTTGTTGTGAGGAAATGCGAGCTGTGGCCAAGGGGAACAACCTGTTGGTTTCATTTCCTCCATACCACAACTCCTACTACTCAGTTCTGACTTACTGGCTCTGGTGGTTTGTTTGTCAGACTTCAAAGCAATCCAACCCCACCATATCTTATTGATCAGCTATTATCTCTGCCCTCAGAGAGCCGTTAAAGGGGGTTAGTCAGGGATGTGGTTCAGTAGCATTGACTCCTGTGGTGACGATGGCAGGTTAAGTGGCATTCCCAGTCGGACCCTGATAACTGAAGAGTGATGATAAACATGTAACGAGTCAATATAATAAACACATTTTAAAAGTGTGCCTGGGAAGTTATTTGCCATGTCGGCATTCGTAAAAAGACGGAAATGCCCAAATGTGTACAAAGACTCGTCAGGTTCACGCAGCCTCTTCGGGTCCTAGCTCTCCAACACCCCCACTGGACGTCTTCCTCCACTGGTGCCAAACACCACAAGACGCCCACGGCTTGGTTATTCCATCGTGGGCGAGTGGAGCGCGGTTAACTCTGGCATAAGCCAAGTCATGAGGCCGGGCTGCTGGTTATTGGTTCAGTTGTTTTCACTGGATTTGTTGCATCTGTTTTCCTTTCTCTTTGTCATCGTATTGCCTTTTGCCACCATGTCTACTCTCATCGTGCAATGAGCCCCTTCAAGTGTTTCTGAGTGGGAGAAAACGGTGGTGGTCAGAGTTCCATATGGCCCGTCAGCCCACGAGTCATCTGTGCAGAGAGAAGCTAAAGCTCGGTTGATTGTTAAACTATGGGAAAAAGATGCGTTTGCGGTATGCTGGGTGGTGAAGAACGTGCACACACGCTCAAGTCCAGTTTGTTTACCCCGACTGTTACTTTGGACCCTCGGCAACGTGCCCTCAGTTACCTCTCTGGCAGCCCCCTCCTGGTGTGCTCTTCAGTTGTCATTGTTTTGAAGTTCATTGATTTGTAGAGCAGATCAAGCTGCCACACTCCCTGGGTCAACCCAACCCAACCGCGTCCAGCAACATGCTAACTGTACCGCGGCGATGAGGAAAACGGGCCCCACGCTGTAACGATGGTCAGACAACGGACCACCTTTCTTCATATTAGCGTATGAATAATTTAACATTAGGATGCTGTAATTTAATCACTTATGTTTGGTCCAGGTGTGTGTGAGGATAAGTAATGTTGAGTGATTAGTGGTTGGAGTCATTATTCACACCCTCAATGCAGGGGCTCCCATTTGGACCTGACCTGTGAACTTAAGTGGGAGCATGCATGATGATGTCTGAGTTTGATACGTTGTGACTTTGTCTCACCTGCATGTTTGCTTGAGGACATCGTCTCCATCTTTGTGTGGTTTCTGTAGGGGCTTTGCAGCGCCAGCACAGTGTCCCTCCCTGAAAGCCTGCTCTTCGTGTCCACTCTGGATGGAAACCTGCACGCCGTCAGCAAGAAATCCGGCTCTATCAAGTGGACTCTGAAGGAAGGTGAGGAGATGGGACAAGAGTGGAACCTGTTTGTTCTGAATGCATCCCTCTCAAGACGCGGTGCTCCTGTTGCCACAGGGAAAACAACGTGATCCCAGTGTGAGAAAATAGTAGAACACAACAAAAATTAATTTAATTATCAACATATTTGAACTAAGTGAGGACCACGTGTGAGACCTTGATCTATCAAAGCTCTGCCACTTGTTTTTGTTCTTTTATTGCCATCCTAATTTGTCGATTTTGTGTTTTTCTGTGATCTTAATGTGAACACAAAGGTAACTAAACTAAATATATGAATGCATTACTACTCCCAATTGTAAAAAATAATTGTTATTCATTTGGTCAAGAAAACACTGAAAAGGCTTTTGGAAATGTTTTCTGGGATTAAGCTAAAGAAATGCAGTTGGATGTTCTGTTGGGCATGAACACGGGGTAATTATTAACAGGCGGGGGCAGAAATAGCCTGTAATCAAGGTCAGAGGGGGCCAGGGTAAGCGACTTTGCTGTAGTTTCACCTGCACACACAGCATGCACTATGGTTACCATGTTAATGCACGCTCTATACACCTGGGAATCCCATTAGAGAAGATGCACTGATTGGTTACTGGAGACATTTACTGTTTTAAGTCATTTATCTTGCTTAGAACAAGAGACATAGTATGACAATTTAAGACTTTCACAGAGAGCTATATTGGCTCATTTATTTAAGACTTTACGAGATATTAAAACTACTGTGGTTTGAAGCCACCGGTCCTGGTTAGGTCCACCTAATACCCAAGTCATTAATAATCAGAGCTAGTGGCTGCTTCCTCCGCACCATCTGTTTCTGGAGGAGCTGTTGAATATAAATTCGACCAGTTCTGTACCAGACTCGGCACACACCTGTTGTTGTGCAGGTACACGCACAGCATGAGGGAGAAGTGGAAATCTTTTCCTCGGACCAAGAGTGCGTCCTCTCACTGTTTGCTTGCCCGCCCCCCAAACATGCATTTGTATTTTATCCAACGCAGGTTATCTTATTTCCATTAAAAAACTTCTGCAATTACACAACACACATGCTGAAGCTTCCTGAGCAGAAGAGCCGATGACCACCTTCAGGTAATCCTACGCCTTCCCCTGCTGCAGTTGACCCCTCCAGGCACCTCCGCACCATCTGGTCTACGCCCTGTATGTTCACACTGTAGGGAGGTGTGTGTTTGTCTAGTAACAATGGAGTTTAGGGCCTCGCACTATTAACCAACCACATTGCCGACTGTTTATCATCTATTATATAAATATACTATATCTTATTATGGATAATAATACTTTCTTTTGTATTTATCAATATCAACTTGCTGTGACTTTAAATTGTCATAATCTTAGTCTACAACACAACAGTAATATAACGTTGACGGATTACATTCTGAATAAAATTATTGGATACTTTGGTAAATGGTCGGCATTAATAAATGTAAAATGTATGAAACTAGTAAATGGGCCTCTTGGGAGGCATCTCGGTGAGAAAAGTGAACATTATATATATTTTTAACTGTACTAGAGTAAGAGCCTTTACACACCAGTAAGGTTGCAAAGGGCCGGAAAGTTTCTGGTAAATTTTCGGAAAGTTTCCTCGGGAATTTTGTCTCGGAAATTTGGGGAATTTTGCCTTTTTAGGCTCCAGCCGAGCTCAGCTGGACCCTGAAGGCAGCTGGTTGGGAACATTGTCTGACAGAAACATAAACATAAAACGTTGTGTTGTTTTTGAACGTCTTTGTCATCAGTGTTGTCTGAACGTTTCAGCCCTTTGTCTGGCAAGTGTGAGAGCGCCGAGTGGCGTAGAGGCCAAGAGCGGTATTGCAGACTGAAAATTCAATTCTATTGAAAAAAATTTTTGAAGCTGTGAACTTAGTTCAAAATGTTGAATTATGAACTATGAACTGAACTAGTTCATTTTTTGAAGCTGTGAACTTAGTTCAAAATGTTGAATTATGAACTATGAACTGAACTAGTTCATTTTAAAATGTGTGAACTATGAACTGAACTAGTTCATGTAGAAAGTGAACTTTCCCAACGCTATTTGTCATATAGCATATTGATTACTTGGTAAACTGAAGCCATGTTCATTTTAATACCAAGTTTATTTGTACACAGTAGACTAACTTGTTACAGCAGTGAGGAGGACGTTGATGAGGTCCAGGAAGAAAACATTTAGACCTGAAAGGATTCAGGGGAAAACACTGGGGGTGATCATAGGGAATACACCTTTTTCATTTTTAAAAGTTGTATTATAAATGTGTTCATCCTTGTCTGCTTATGACAAGGTAAATACAGTTAAATTACCCCAAAATTTCCCGTTAATTCCCGTGGAAAGTTTCCAACTTTGAATATTCCCGGAATTTGTGTGACAAATAAAAAGCCCCTCTGTGTGAAAAGTATTCCTGGCTTAAACCCGCGGCTTTAATCGGTCTGTTGGATGGAGGCAGGTTAATATGTTGTAGAACCTTTTAGAGGATATGAGCTCATTAAATAAACGTTACAGGCTGCTATGAAAGCTGTTGGCAGACACGGCGGTCGGTCTGCGTTCCATGTTTTCACCAGATGATCCGATGACACTTTGTTCTCTTGTTTGTCACCGACGCTGCGATCGTTCTCTTCCTCCACAGCTTCTCGTCTCTGTTGTTGATATTCCTGTCAGTCTTGACTCGTTTCTTGTCTCCTTGTCTCTGCTCACAGATCCAGTTCTTCAGGTCCCCACACATGTGGCAGAGTACGTATCTCTTGAGTCTGTACTGCACCCGTTTAGAACAAAAGATGATCAATGCGAGTGGTTCTGGTAACCCGTTGAGCTCGTCTGATGTGTCACTCCCTGTTGCTGCTCTCGAGATGTGATGCATCTTCTTCAATCTTTACTCCAGACCGGCCTTTCTGCCCGACCCCAACGATGGCAGCCTGTACTCTCTGGGAGGAAAGAACAAGGAAGGCCTCACAGTAAGAGGAAGCACATTGTATCACACACTATAATCTCCCTCTGTTGTGCAGCGATCACTTCCATATTCTACAGAAGACTGCGTCCTCTCACCACACGCGTGTGTACAAGTCACGCTGAAAGTAATGCGTCCTCATTCTGAAGTTGCGACTGTGGTGGTGCATGAATGGTGTCGCATGTTATTCCTCTCTAATGTGCATTCCTTCATTTTTGATCAAACAGAAATTACCGTTCACGATCCCCGAGTTGGTCCAAGCGTCTCCGTGTCGCAGCTCTGACGGGGTCCTCTACATGGGTACGGCTGATTCTCAAATGGCAATTGTAGTGCGTCTTTTGATTCGACGCATCATTCTGTAGTTTTATTATTCATAATTGTGTGCGGTCTCTGTCCCCTCACCTAAATGAGCGCTTCTTTTCGGTTCCACTCAGCCAGCTCACCTGTTGTTGGCGTTATCCTCCCACAGACATGATCAGTGAAGCTTTTGTTTTCTTTCAACCGAAGCTGCTGATTGAAGAAAGATAATTAGTATTATTTATTGACAGGGACGGGCGAGAGGCCATGATGGGTTAGTCATTTAATGACTGTGGTGACACCATCATCGTTAATAGGCTGCATGTCATTCTGCTTGTCTGGACTTGCACAGGTGCAACTTTTGGTCAATTTGGAGTGTTTGAAACTTTTATAATTTGACCCTTTATTTGGACAATAGGCAGATAGATCAAGCCTCTTCCAGGGTGAACAGACATGCAATATGTGTCACATTTACAGCGTAGATAAAAGGAGGGTTGATAAAATAACAATGTGTAGACAGAATGTCATTAACTACAGACCGTCTGTCAGTGGCATACTCTGAGTAAATATTAAATGTAATAAGGGAAGTAGTTACTAAACATGAAACTGAAATATCTGAATGTTGTAATCATGTAATTAATTGCGTCTGAATGTGCTCGTGTACAGGTAAGAAGCAGGACTTGTGGTATGTGGTGGACCTGCTGACTGGTGAGAAGCAGCAGACTCTGACTTCTTCCTTTGCTGAGATGCTGTGTCCCTCTTCATCTCTCCTCTACCTGGGACGCACAGGTAAGAAAACACAGCTCAACTTTAGCTATTTGTTTTCCTCTAGCAGATTATCATTGAAGCCGTTTAGTTTAGTTGTTTTTAATGTGGCTAACAGGCCTATTGGTTTTGGACAAACCCTTATTTACCCTCTCTGCTGCTCTGCATACTCACCTCGACCATCCCAACCCCCCCTCACCTCAAGCTCACCAACCCCCCCTCACCTATCCCTGGTAATGGAGCTGAGAGCATCCGAGTCCTGCAGATTGAATACTTGGTATAAATGTCTCCGTAACTTGGTGTAAAGCTTTGAAACTTTGTCACTAGGATTTTGTTTCAGTGCGTTTTATTTTATTAAACCAAGGAAATTCAACCGCTTTGTATTTACACCCAACAATTGATACTCAAAGCCTGGATTTTGTGTATGGAAGCAAAGCCAAGACGAGTCCTGTGTTCATCTCCCTGTTAGAGTACACCATCACCATGTATGACACCAAGAGCAGAGAGTTGCGCTGGAATGCCACCTATTTTGACTACGCCTCCACCCTCCCCGATGACGAAACCAAATACAGTAAGTCTCTCGGGCGTCGCGGCTCTTTTTATATTCACTTCCTGACGGACTAATCACGGCCGCTCTGCCCCACAGAGGTGGCTCATTTCGTGTCCAACGGGGACGGCCTCGTGGTGACCGTGGACAGCGACTCGGGAGACGTTCAGTGGGTGCAGAACTACAACTCTCCGGTGGTGGCCATGTACATCTGGCAGCGCGAGGGTCTGCGCAAAGTTCCCCACACGAACGTAGCCGTGGAAACGCTGCGCTACCTCACGTTCATGTCGGGAGAGGTTGGCCGCATCACACAGTGGAAATACCCATTTCCCAAAGAGAATAAGCCCAAGAACAAGTTCATGTAAGCAGACTGAGTAATGAGTCCTGCCATGGTTACTTCTTTGTTACTCTTCTTAAACATGTTGGAACCTTCATTGTCAAAGTGAAATAACTCAATCAAATGTTCTTTTGTAAAATGTGCAATTGCTTAATGTTGGGATATCCAAAAATGTTGTATCTAGCAAGTGTGTGTTGTTGGGCCTGGTTTCAGCTTCGGGTTCACACTGCAGCCGCTTTAATTTGTATTTATTGTGCTCACACCTGCTTCTGCTGGAAAGAACGAGCAGGACTCTCAGTGGTTAAGACGAGCTGGAGAACTCTTCTCCTCCACCTGTAAATACCCTCCAGATGTTCTCTCACTTCTGTTGAGCATGAAATGGGCACTGCATTGGTTTTGACTGCTCTCCTTCTTCTTCAGGGCCACTTTGTACGTGGGTAAATACTCCACCAGTCTCTATGCGTCTCCCTCCCTGGTGCACGACGGAGTCACTGTGGTGGTGAGTGACCCTTAACGTGTGCTGTATATTAGTATATTATTATACATGCTGGGTATATTTGTTCATTTAGCCAAAACGCAATCCTGATCAGTGAGACATGAACATGAAATATGTAAATGTATCATTAAAATCTCCAAGCAGTCTTAATTGTTGGTTACTGGCTTCCAGGTATGGAGGTGAGGTTGTATGAAGACACCCAGTTCCAGTTGTGTGTTAGCTTGCCCCAGCTTAAGTCACTTTGCCCCACAACCTTTCTTATGTAATCATGTGAAGTATTTGATTGGAAATTTGTGTGTGTGTGTGTGTGTGTGTGTGTGTGTGTGTGTGTGTGCAGCCTCGTGGCAGCACCTTCCCCATGCTGGAGGGTCCTGACAGCCAGGAGACCGATGAGGACAAGGAGTGTGTCATCACTCCAAGTGTCAAGTTCAACGCTGCGCTCCGGGAGCGAAACCGCATCAACTTCATGAGGAACTACCTGCTCCTCATAGGTACTACGTCAGTTAGTGTGACCTCCAGGGCTTCAGCACCACCACCTAAGAAGGCTAGGGGGTAGGAGTTCTGGAAGATAAACAAGCACAATCTTTATTGGTTAAACAATACATAAATATTTGGGCAGATCCGTTCCGTCAGACTGGAACCTGAGTTGCAACTTTTTAAAGTTGGTAAAGTTGCAAAGTTTTTGCAGGATTGTTTTCACTTGTGTGAAAGGGAGGGAGCCCACGTGGACCGTGTAGCCCACGTGGACCGTGTAGCCCACGTGGACCGTGTAGCCCACGTGGACAGTGTAGCCCACGTGGACCGTGTAGCCCACGTGGACCGTGTAGCCCACGTGGACCGTGTAGCCCACGTGGACAGTGTAGCCCACGTGGACAGTGTAGCCCACGTGGACCGTGTAGCCCACGTGGACCGTGTAGCCCACGTGGACCGTGTAGCCCACGTGGACCGTGTAGCCCACGTGGACCGTGTAGTCCATGTGGACCGTGTAGTCCATGTGGTCCAAGTCCAAGACCTTGAATGGTCCACTGGGCTTTGACTGGTGCACTGAGAGCGCCCTCTGCTGGATGATGAAATGAATAACATCGAATTGTATTTTATACTTATGCTAACTACAAATCGCATCACAACTGAAATCTGAGTGGTGAAATGATTTTGCTGATTATGACCACTCTGGCTGTTCAGGTCATCATGAGCCGCCTCCTGAAGCTCACAACAAGATCCTCGAGAGGTTCCCAGACAGCTTCCCTCGCAGTCAAGGCAACGTCATCCCACCTACTACTGACAAGAAGGTTGAGGAGGTGTGTGTGTGTGACTCAAGAGATATTTTGTTTTTCTGATATCAAAACATCCGTGCAGATGTTCTCACTCTCTCCGTCTCCTCACCTCCATCCCCTAGAAGGTGAACGACAGTGGTATGGATGATGGGCCCCCTGCTCCTCTGCCTGAAACATCTATCCAAGAACCTGGGATCAGTGGTCGCGCTGTGCGTCCAGAGGCCCCGGTGGACTCTATGCTCAAAGACATGGCCACGATCATCTTCTCCACTTTCCTCCTGGCTGGCTGGGTGGCCTTTGTGATTACCTACCCCAAAGTAAGTAAAGCAACACCACCTAGTGGACTGAACTGGTGATGACAGAACATCTTCCATATGTAGAAAGGTCAGGAGAGGTGCTGAATACACTGTTATTTTCCTTAGAGCCTCAGACATAGTCTCCTCTCTCACCACAGAGTGTGCACAAGCAGCAGCAGCTGCAGCACCAGGAGTTCCAGAGACAGATGGAGGAGAAGTTGGAGCAGCTCCAGCGACAGCAGCCGTTCTCCACTGCGGACGTGGGCCTGGGCTTGACCCCCGACGGCGACTATCTGGAGGTGGCCCACACATGCTCGGACCACAGCAGCCCCAATGTCACCCCCCGCGCCTCCAACCACTCCAACCTGTCTGTGTCCGAGCTGGGCAGCTCAGCCAATGAGCACGAAGACGGAGGTAAAGACTGCGGAATTAGGGTTGAATGCACACGGTTTGAAAATGTGTCCACGTTTTCATTGTCTGACATTTTGTATTTGTCTTTTCAGAGGAGGACTCTAATATTGTCAGAGTGGGCAACATAACTTTCCGCCCCAAAGAGGTCTTGGGTCATGGTGCTGAGGGAACCATTGTGTACAAGTAAGTCTGAACATCCAGTCAACAATAATTCATGATTACCTTTTGTTTAATGTGTTATATATCACAACACTGCATTTCCATCGTTTCTCCACAAGGGGTCAGTTTGACAACCGCGCAGTGGCAGTGAAGAGGATTCTCCCAGAGTGCTTCAGCTTTGCAGACCGGGAGGTCCAGCTGCTCAGGGAGTCCGACGAGCACCCGAATGTCATCCGCTACTTCTGCACCGAGAGAGACCGTCAGTTCCAGTACATCGCAATCGAGCTGTGTGCTGCCTCGCTTCAGGAGGTAATTGATGGCATAAAGATCACTCGAGCACTTCATTCTGGGAGAAGTTAAGCTAACTTTGTGTTGTTCCTTAGCAACACGTATCAAGCATTTTGCTCGCAGCATCATTATGATGCCAGAGTGATGCCATGATGCCATTATGAAATAGCCAGAGTTCTTTGTCTCTATTCATAGAGCACAAAAACTACAAGAAGCGCTTACATTAACATCTTCAAGCAATGAGAAAATTAGACATCTTGCTCTAATTATTGGACTTCGCTCACTGGTCATCTCTCTAGTATGTGGAGAGGAAGGATTTTGACCAACGTGGACTGGAGCCAGTTATGCTTCTCCAGCAGACCATGTCAGGACTGGCCCATCTGCACTCTCTCAACATAGGTATCCACTCTTATTATGGCCTGTTTTGTATTCAAACAACATTTACACCACTGAAGTAACTGACGGCTTCATGCTTTTCCTTTAGTCCACAGAGACCTGAAACCTCACAACATCCTGGTGTCCATGCCCAACGCCCACGGTCGGGTCCGGGCCATGATCTCAGACTTCGGCTTGTGTAAGAAGCTGGCAGTGGGCCGCCACAGCTTCAGCAGACGGTCCGGGGTGCCGGGCACTGAGGGCTGGATCGCCCCCGAGGTTCTCAGTGAGGACTGCAAAGACAACCCGGTGAGTCGGGAAGAAAAGCAGCGGCTCTCTCATGGTGGTTAGAAGTAATGTTGGTTAACGATAAGAACATTAAAAAAACATAGAAGCGAAACAATCGGAGCATCATCCAAAAGTTACAATTCTGAAAGAACCAACCACTTAAAAACTGTCCAAAGGGTGAATGTGAGAACCAAGAGGAGCATTAAATACCGTGTATTATCCAACACATAACTTGATGCTGCATGTTTCACTACATGCCACATTGTGGCCTCCTCCATCCTCCTCTCGTCTCTGCAGACCTGCGCTGTCGACATCTTCTCTGCTGGCTGCGTGTTCTACTACGTGGTGTCTCAGGGAAGCCACCCCTTTGGCAAGTCTCTGCAGCGCCAAGCAAACATCCTACTGGGCACGTACAGCCTCGACCACCTGCAGACCGACAAACACGGTGAGTACTATAGTGATAATAACTATAGCAGTGTGGTTAACGTAGATTAGTAATGGCAGGTAGTGATGGTGCGGTGGATGATTTAGGTGCTATGAGTGTTTAGTACAGCTGTGGGGATTGCTATTATGAGGCAAAAAGGTACAAATGTACAGTTTGTTAAGGAACCTGTGACTGCTCTCAATTTAACATGGATGCCTCTAGATGAGCAACATAAGTAAGCGAGAAGTCTTTTTCTATATAGTTGTTCTCAATTGTCATTTGGTGGAGGCAAAGGAGAACCAGCATTGGGCCTAGCACAAAATGAAAAAACAACTTGTTTTTCACAATGCCGTGTAATCATACCCGTGTGTCTTTATTTCAGAGGACATAGTAGCCAGAGATCTGATAGAGCAGATGTTGAGCATGGAGCCTCATCGGAGGCCTTTAGCTGAGAGCGTTCTCAAACACCCGTTCTTCTGGAGCCTGGAGAAGGAGCTGCAGTTCTTTCAGGTCAGCGTTTACTCATCTCTGCTTATTGGGTGGTTTACTAAGCTATTACTTCATTCAAAGTTGTATAAATCCTTTAATTATGTTGCGTGTGGATTCATCATTAATATACTTCATGAATGCAAACATGCATTCATTAAAGTATTAATGCGATTTGGGAAATAATGGCACGTTATGTGTATTGGATTGGATAAAGAGCTTATTCTTTATAATATCTACTCCACGTGCATGTAGGATGTATGACAGCTTTCCTTTTAGTTAACTAAGTCCTTACAATCACATAGCAACCATATAATATTTGTCTTTGTCACTCATTGAAAACAATAACCAGAAGCTGCTCAAACACACTTTGTCTAATCAGCCGAAGGCTGCCTGCTACATTAATTAATATTACTGACGGTGTTTCTGTGGTTGCTTGCAGGATGTGAGCGACAGAATAGAAAAGGAACCGCTGGACGGACCAATCGTGAGACAGCTGGAGAGAGGAGGGAGGGCTGTTGTCAAGGGTGACTGGAGAGAGCATATCACAGTGCCACTGCAGACTGGTATGAAACTGGCTTTACGCGTGTCACATAGAAGCTCCTGGTGCCCCCTGTGGTAAAGGAATCTGCTCCACAATATGTCCTCGGGTAGGACTGCAGTGGGTGGTAAAGTAAGGGAGTCGGCCTTCCTGTTGGCATCATCACCCGCTGTGTATCACAAGGTTAACTGGTTCTCTGTGGACTTTGCACAAAAAAAGCAAATCCCACAAATGTATCATCAGGATTTCCCGTTTACTGGTTCTTTGTTGGATTATGATCAGGGATTCATTCTGTTTTTCCTCTTCTTTGTCAGATCTGCGGAAATTTCGCTCGTATAAGGGTGGGTCAGTCAGAGACCTGCTGCGCGCAATGAGGAACAAGGTAGGAATGTATACTCATGCTTTGCTTTTACAAGAAAGTGTTTTTACCGTCTGACTTAACGCTCGGTCGTCCTTCAACAGAAACATCATTACCGAGAGTTGCCTGCTGAGGTGCAGGAGACTCTGGGCTCCATCCCTGATGAGTTTGTCTCCTACTTCACCTCCCGCTTCCCCCACCTGCTAATGCACACATACCTGGCCATGCGGACCTGTGCGTCAGAGAGGCCATTCCTGCCTTACTACGCCACTGCAGGGCAGCTTGCAAAAACACCGGCCCAGTGCACGCACCTCGGGCCACATAGACAAAATGAGCCATGCACTCAACACCTGCCAACACACGCACCCTCCTCACAACCACCGGACCCCATACAGTCCTCTCCGCCGGTGCAGGTCCCTCACACAACACCTGCGGAATCAGCGCCCGCCGCTCCACCAGATGAGCCTGCACCTCCACACTTGCCAGTTCAGACCGTGCAGCCAGCAGAGCCAGCACAGTCCACACAGACCGACTTGCACGGTCACACAACGAACCCCACATTTGCCTCGATATCGCCTTCAGATCCTCTCGGGCACAGAGAGTCCAGTCAGCCTGAGCTGCACACCCCGGCAGGTCCTCCTACACTGGACAATGAACAAGTATGAACCGAACCAGTCGGGTGGACCAAGCACAGATGGGAGCATCGCCTTCAAGAGTGGACACCAAGTGGGACTTAGTTGCTGCACCGTGAGCTGGTGAGGACCAGGCCTGCAGTGCCTGGGATCCACTGCTCGGCGCAGCGGCTGCACCCATAATTAAGTGCCTTCTGCTCACCTGAGGAAGATTATTCCCAAACCGAACCGTCCGTCTCGGCCTTGAGGAAGTCAGATAACCAACAGGGGGCTGTTGGACATTATCTTGTAGCTGGACTGAGCAAAGAGAATTTTTTTTATTTTAAAACAGCATGTCCAAAAAAAGTGTTTATCCCCAAAACATCTGGCCTCTATTGTGGGAAAAATGTCTGGATGTTGTTTTGGGTGTTTTTATAGTGCAATGTTGTATTTCTGAGTGAGCCCGTTCACTGCACAGATACTGTATGTATATTTTTGTATAGACTGATTCAGAAATTGGATCATTAATGATAATGTGGCCAATGTGCCTTTTTTTTCCTCCTTTTTTATATCACTGTACTGCATTGGTACAGATCTTTACAATTGACTGTGCTAAATGTGCTTGATTCCAGTTAATGCTGCTAAGCTGCTTCTCTATTGTCAATCAAGACTTGACTCGGTGAGAGTGGACTGTTCCAAAGGGTGTTCAGGGTGGCTTCTGAATACAGTAGGTCATTTTATTCTCATGTGATTATGAAGTAAAATCAATTGTATGAGTTTTAGAGGTCAGGCTGCAGAACTAGCATAAATAACTTTTTAAGGGTGTCAAAGTGAAGTTAATGACTTGCACATTAAATCCTATTTTTTTTTAATACTAAGATTGTGCTTGTTGTTTGATCTTTCTGTATCAAGATGGCGATCGGGGGAAATGTATTTAACAGCGGTCAGTGCCTAAAAGAAGCCGGAGACCTTCGTTATGTTCAAGAATTATTGGGGTGGACTCGAAGAAATAGATGTAAAATTATAATAAAAAAAATATTACCAAAAATTAATAACCGTTCCGATACGGAGTTTAACTCTCAGCTGAGGGAACATGAATCACTGCGTCCACAGACTGGCAAGCAGTTAACTGTCTAACAGTAAATCACGCACTCTAAATGTAATCCTCAGCTGAGGGCTTCTAAAGGATCGCAGCCTCCGGCCTCATCCCAAAGAAAAAGCCCATCTCTGTGGTAAACATTACTTTTCATAGTTCCTGCTCCTCGCTTCCCATTGGCTAAGCTGTGCAGGAAAGACCGTGACGTCAATCTGCTCATTGGCTACGCCAACTGTCTGTCTGTGTCCACGCCCCTTAACACATGATGTCATCACTCCGTTCTCTGTTGGGGTCTCCCCTCAGGGGCCTCTGCAGGGGGTCCACAATGCCTCTGCAGCTGCTCCCCCATCCCTCTCTGGGCCAGGTGTGAAGGTCCTGGTGGTGTGGAGGTCCTGGTGGGCACAAGCACCTGGCTGTCTGGTGAATCCACATCCCAAAGTTCACACCTCTCACAAAAGATTTTTCCTTTCTCTCAAGCAACCCCAAGACATCCTCTAATAATACAGTATATCATCAACCAATCTACACAGAGATGCTTCAATAATATACTAAATCAGCAAACTATAATCTACACATAGACATTCTTAAATAATCAGTGTGAAGTTATAGCAAATCATTAAATCCCAATGTACACCTAGCTATAGTAATGTATTCACGGCTTCACTAGTTTATATTTGTTAGCGTGTCCTCCGGCTCAGCATTTACAAGCAACCACAGAAATGTGACTGCAAAACTTTGCTCAAAGGAGTGGAATCTAGAACGGGTTCATAACATGCATGAGTCATTAAAACTGAGCCCAAGTACATAACCAACTGGTTTGTCCAGGTGTGTGTGGGACGCCCACTCCACACCCCGGCATTCACAATGGAGAGGTTACAGGTTGATCGGAGACTATTTGAACATGTTGGATTTGACTGCGCGTAATTAAAGATGGAAGGTAAAAGGTGACCGAGGGGGCTCTGAACATGTGCTCTGAACATGTTGGGGCATGCCCGGCTCGGTGTAATCGTGAGTGACTGTGAGGTACCCGGTGGGGGGGCTGGAGGAAGGGGCGGGGGTTTGGGTCTTTTACTGGGAAACGAAACCTGACGATCTGCGCAGTCGCAGTGGGGGCCGCTAAGGAGAAGGCGTGTGCAGCAGTCCTCCGCGAGACGTCTGATCGAACGGCGGATCGATCCGAGGTGAGAACCCCGGTCGGCTTTCTATCTATTGACTCGGCGGTGCGTTCAGGTATGTTTTAGTTCTGTGTGCGCGGCGTGTTGCGTTCATGCTCCTCGTATCGTGCTGACGTTCAACAAGCAGCTATCTGGCTATATGTGGCTCCAGTCGGATGCTAATCATCGATGTACCCGCAGGCTAGTCGTGGAGGTCCAGGTCCGTGTCGACCCATGGGAGAGTTTCTAATGCACTTTTACACGCTTTACTGTGCTTTCACTGGTCTATCAGCAGCATATTTCTGTAGACGATTAGGCCTCTATTTTCACACTATTCATGTAAAAACAACAACAACAACAACAACAACAACAACAACAACAACAAAAGCTGTTAAAAGCTGCATGAAAAAAAGCTGCATAAAACGCCATTTCTATGACATATTTCTTCCAGTAATGAGCCACATTCCTCTATTCCCAAAGTGTAACCGACCGGTCCAGAGTAAAGTGTCTGTAAATGAATAGTTATCAATTCTCAATCATCAGTGAATGAAGACATGGCCTAAGTACCCAGAAACGTTTTATTTATACTACAATTGTTGGAAAAATAACTTTTCAGTCGGGCTGAATGTTTAACATTTCTGGTCTGAGGGTCTAGCTCGGGGAACCAGGAAGTCCTCCTCTCCAAACCCAGATAAGAGGAAGTGAAGAATAACACATCTGGTTCTCTGGAGTGCCGGACAAGGAAGAAGTCACAGGAAGACAGTCAAGCACAATGTTAGCACGATGTTAGTACGATGTTAGCACGATGTTAGCACGATAAGGAGGGAGCTGGGACAAGTTGGGCCAAACCTCCACCCCTCCTGTCATGAAGTGTGACTCAAGAATAAATGACCGGATTAATGATTTCACACTCGGTGTCGAGTAGAATTTTTCTAACAACAATGATACAAAATTTTAATTTAAAAGAAAATGTAAGGCCAGCAATGTGATTATTTTATAAGGCAAATAACTATATAATTGACAGACATCACAGATCCCATCCTACAAAGCCAGACCGTTGCTTTGGTCTGGCTTTACTCTGGACCAATTGGTTATAGAAACTTTGGGCTTAATGGCTATTAAATACTATTAAACGGCGTAAACAAAAGTGTGTTACATTAGCGGAAACGAGATTCCAAACTAAGATAATGAGTTTAATGTAACTAAATATTTTCTCATGCAGATGGAAGGTGATAATAGGAGAAGCCAAAGTTGATGTGACGAAGTAAGGAGAAAGAAAATCATGGGTGAGTGGAAAGACGAGTCTTTATTTTCAGTACAAGGGTGTGTAGTATTTACATCTGTTCTTTTCCTCTGTTGTGTGTTAATACCTCAAATATTTCCATGGCACCACTGTTTGGCTCTACCATCAACTAATCATCTACTGTTATCTATATATTATTTACATTATGCCATTAATATGAATTAAATGATTATGTGTAAAATGGTAGACAACCCACATGTATCACTCAACTCTGCAGTTCTCCTCATCTCTATGGAGCATGTTGGACTCTTTAAGAACATTGCTTACATAACACAATTTCATTGATAGTACGGAGTTCTAGACCAACGTTTTACATTGCAATGACACATTTTAAGCATGACCATTTGTGTCAGTTCTCATTAACATTGGTAATTTCTTCACACATTATGCAAATTATTTCCAAATCTTTTCCTGAACTTTGAGTGTGACTCAAAGTTGAGTAAGTAATAAATGGCCCTCTGCTGGAAGGCAGATTGATTAAGTGGTGAGAGTGTGTCTGCAAGGGAAACGGTCCATTCATATTCAAGCATACAGGTCATTGGCGTCGACAGAGTGATGATCAATGGTCCATTCGAGGGCATATGGTCAATGGACCGTTGACCATATGGTCAATGGACCGTTGACCATATGGTCAATGGTCAATATGCCCGGGCAGCCATGGGGTCCCAGAGGTTCAATGGCTAAATCGAAAAGCTACATTTACTGGATTACTGACTGGACTACTAGTACTGGATTACAGATTAAAGTCTTAGATATCAATATATTTGAAAGGGAAAGGAAGTTGGAAAATATTGAGTATTGAGACACATTCTTGGTTTTCGACCCGTCATCGAATTCTTTGACAAAATTACAAATATTATTGACCAAGCTTCTCTAAATTAGCAAATTGCATGTGCCTGAAGTGTGGCAGAGCAACAAAGTGCTTCTGATTCATAATCAAACATATTTGTTTCTCTTTTCTCACTATACAGCTGACGAACTTGAGCAGTCACCCAAGGGTTGGACTGAATCTCAAGTAAGCGACTGGCTAAGATTAATTGGAGTAAAGAAGCAGTACATAGAAAAGCTCTATGAGGAAGAGGTAGATGGACAAATCCTTCTGTCACTGAATGAGGACTTTTTGAAGTCAAAGATTGGCATGAAATCAGGGCCTGCTCATTTGATTATTCAGACGAGAGATGAGCTCATCAACTCCAAGAAAAAGTCTCAAGACAAGAAAAAGACCAGTGGCAAAAGAACCCAGTTGGAACAAGAAAACATTGATACGAAATCTGTTCAATGTCTTCCATCAACAAGTGAAGGTACTCCGGCACAGATTCCTGAGAAAGATCAAGCTGTCGTAAAGGACAGACAAACAGCTCAGGAACGAAATGCGTTCACTTCAAAAGAAGACTCCAGACTACGGCCATTTGATCAAGAAGCAATTAATTTCATATATGTGAAGCACAGAGTCCTGCAACCTGAGTCGGGTGCTTTTGATCTGATTTCTCCATGCCATGAATTCAAGTCTTTAGCTGTAGCTGCTGAGTTGGATCGCACAAGACTCCAAGCTAAGTTTGCCAAAGAGGTCCTCAAATTTGCAACTGGCTGTATGAATATCAGATCAAATGGCACAATACACTTTGGTGTGATGGACAGTAAGGAGGATACAAAACATGTGCACGGTGAGATAATTGGTATCCCTGTTCAAGAGAAAGACATTTATGTAGATGCTTTGGACTACATTGAACGGAGTTTCTCTTCTGCCAAAGAGCATGTACGCCAGTGTGTACGGCCACCAAGGTTCATTGAGGTTATGGATCACGAAAGTACCGAAAAGAGGTATGTGGTAGAGGTTGACATTGTGCCTTCAATAAGTATTGTCAAGAACAAAGTGTATAAAGTTCGTCTGCCAAACTTCAAAGAGTCATCAAACCAAGTAGAATTTGAGAAAGAAACAATTCTGCGGCGGGTGGGTTCAAAGACGGAACCGGTGATCGACAAAGACATAAGTGATTTTCACGAGCGAGTCAAAGATCGGGACGCTCAAAGAGAAGAAGCAGAGAACAATCTGCTCCTCGGTGGCCCAGACTACTGCCCAGACCTCGGAAGGAAACTCAAAATGCTAATGACTTGTGGGAAGAAATTCATCGAAAAGGGGAAATGGTTCATACTCGTCACTAACAAATTCAACCCTGAGGACCTTTGCAACCTTGACTGGCTGCTTAACATGACCATGTTCTGTGTGTTTGACTTTGACCCAGAATCAAAGGTATCAGGTCTTTGCAGTAAGTACCTTCAGCATCACGTTGCAAACATTCATTCTCTCCAGAGCTATAGGAAACCCGGTGACATGAGCATCGAAGAATTCATGAGACATTTGCATCTGTTTGACCAAACTAGCTGGATCTTTTGTCACGGCCGGAGTGACTTCAAAGGAAATGACGATGTGAGTCCATGTGATGAAATGACTTGGATCAAGACAAAAATGACTGTCCTGCGGGAATCGGTGTCTTTGATCTGTAAAGAAATCTTACCAAAAGGCACATTCCAAGTCATTTTTCTTCTCACGTCACCAGTTGAGAAACCACTCTTGCATACCTTTAATGAGTTTTTCACAGACATGGAAGGCCATGAAGACATCATCTGCATCTGTGAATCACAGCAAAACTTCCAGAAGTGGCAAAGCTTTGCAGAGGGGTCATGTGGAACAGAAACTGTGAATAATTCCAGTGTTGTTGGGATGAAAATGAGTCACATTAATGCAACTCTACAGCAAATACAATCTGTCAACGCCAGAAAACACCTGCCAGTCTTTGTGAAGGGGACATGTCTTCTTGAAACACACGAAGAGGAAAAGATGTATTCTCTGGAAATTCTGACGGTCGATCATTGTGACGAAACAAGCCAAGACTTCATTGACGAAGAGAAAGAGAACATTGACCAGCAGTTCTACCATGGGGGTAGAATAAACTGGTTGAATTTATGGCTTGCTGAGCACCAGTATGTTGGAGAGGTAATTGAAAGAGATGCTTATCAGGAAGTCTCCAATTCTGTCAATGACTCTTTGAAGTCGAATGCAGATCAAACTCCAGTGAACAGTATAAACATCTTCCATCACCCAGGAAGTGGTGGAAGCACTGTCGCAAGACAAGTGCTGTGGAACAACAGGAAAGGTCTCAGGTGTGCAGTTGTGAACCCTTCATACTCTGCTGCTGTGGTTGCGCAACATGCAGTTGAACTGAGAGAATACGAGGAGAAAGATCCACAGAGGTGCCTTACTGTGCTGCTCCTCATTGAAGACTCAGACAAAGAATACCTCGATGATCTCAGGAACGAACTGGAGTTTGCCACAAACACCAAAAGAATCCGGTATGGAACTCTATGTTTCATTTTGCTGAGCTGCAGACGATCCCATGATCCAGAGAAAAGATGCAAGGAGTCTCCGTTACAGAATGTGTCTGTCACTCACAAACTGTCTGATCAAGAGAAGAGACAGTTTGCTAAAAAACGAAAGGTGCTTGAGGCACAATATGAACATGAATTCATCCTGACATTTGTTCTGATGAGTAAAGGATTCGATAAGAAGTATGTTCAACAGTTTGTGAAACATTTGCTCCAAGGCCTTGACAGTAGATCTCTTGTGACTAGCCTCATTCTCTATGTGGCACTGCTGAACACTTATGTTCAAAACTCTTTCATCTCTCAGTCCCATTGTCAAGCGTTGCTTGCCTTAACCATTCACTTGGAAAGGTTTCGCCAACACGAGTTTGAGAAATCACTCGGTGATCAGGCTAAACTAGTCTTCTTGCACCTTCGAGATGACAAGACGCACATTGAATCAATCAGAATCATCCACCCACTCATTGCAAAGGAAATTCTCCAACAACTTTTGGGGGACCAACAGACCCAAAGCAATTTGGCAATGAATTTGCTCTGCAACAGCGTGCTTTTTGAGCACAGATTTGGAAGGGTTGAATATCTGTCATTTTTGAGAGCACTGTTAATAAGGCGATCCAGAATAAGCAAAGGGGACACATATGACAGTTTTTTCTCTCCTCTAATTGAGCATGTGTGTGAAAATGAAAAAAGCCCAGACAAAGCAATCCAGTTACTCACGGAAGCGTTCGAGCGTTTCAATAACGATCCATTCTTTGCACAACAACTTGCTCGTCTTCATTACACTTACGAAAAGTTTGAAGAGGCCAAATACTGGGCAGAGACAGCTGCCAAACAGCTGCCCAACAACTCGTACATACTCGACACCAAAGGGCAGGTGTACAGGAAATGGTTCCAAGCTAAATGTAAAGCTATTGAGAATGACAAAGTACAAAAGACACCCCAGAATATTGCAGATGCCGTGGAGACTGCACTGAAAGCCCTGGATTGTTTTCAGGAATGTGAGAAAGCAGCTGAAGCAGATATGGAAAACAGTAATAGCTCAGGGTTTTTCTCTGAAGTTGAGGTTGGATGCAGCCTGCTCAAACTGGTCTCTTCATCGGAAGTGTTTGCAAACGGAGCCAATGGCCATTCAGAGTGTATGAAGTACCTGTCGACACCGGAGTACATTCCTGAGGAAGTTCAAGACGCCTGGGGACCATTTCATGATGGTTTGAAAAAACTCAACAAGACAATGCAAGATGCCCTCGAATGGATTTCAGAAGACCTCAGTTACTTCCAGACAGACATTGGTTTTGATGGAGAAGAGACCCCTGAACGTCCCGAGGAGAAGATAAGCCATCCACTGAAATGGTTGGCAAAAAAATCTTCAGAGTATGGGAAATATTTCAGTGAAACCTATTTTACTGAGCTTCAAGGGAAATCCATCCCAACCAATCTGACTCCTTTCCAAAAACGCATGATCATCTATCATCTTGGTGGGGGGAACATGACATCCATCCTCTTCAACCTAACTGACCAGAAGGATGCAGTACCTCTCCTTGAGACCATCCTTTCTCTCTACCCCAGCAATCCAAAAATGTCCAAATTTGGTCAAAGGGATATTGTCAATTACATAATGGCCCACCTTACTCTGAACTGCCTGTCACCGACTATCAAAAATGTTGCTTCTCTGACGGATCTGCAGGACCTTTGTCATCAGTTCCCAAAGGATAAAAGGAAATGTTTACCAAGTGGCCTGTTCTTGCTTACCTTGCTATTCTGGCCGGAGGATCATGACACAGATAAAGAGAAAGAAACCAAATATGAAATTGTGCAAGCGGCTGTTGACCACCTAAAAAAAGACTACTTGATCAAGATGAAGGACATTCCTCAGAGGAAAAGAAGGCTTTACACCCATTTCTTTCTGGGCAGTGGGAACGGACTGGATAAATTTGTCCACAAGAGAAAGTTTGAAAGTGTCACAAAGATGTTCTCAGTTTCTGAGAAACGCATGAAGTGGTTTAGGGGTGAGGCATGGAAAAAGCCTGAGATTGCCACGATGCTGAATCGCGTTTCTGGATGGACTGAAGATGGAGTGGTGTACCTTGAAGGCCCTCGGAAAAAGAAGTTCAATATCCTGGCTCTTCACGTACCATCAGTGCCTCATAGTAATGAAAACATCACGTTCTACCTGGGGTTCACATTCAGAGGGCCCGTTGCCTGCAACATCATTGTGAAACAATAGTTTGTCAATGATCCTGCCACGTATGGCGGTACGTCATATTCCTGGAGCATGGGTGTAATATCCACCTCAGTTCCAAGAGCAAGAACAGATATGAAAATAAGACAGATCTGGTCAAATCTGCAATTTGTCAAGTATATTGAAGCATTTGTTCTGGTACAAATTGCACTTCTTTTGTCAGATAGTTTGATATACTTGTATATAGATATATGTGTACTGAAAAAATGGAGCAGTGTGTTTTTTTTGTATGTGGATATAAACATGTGACATGATGGACTCTGGATTCCCAGGGTAATAACAATCTAGACCTGAATCTAGTATCCTGTTGTTTCCATATTGTTTGTAGATGGACTACAGTTACACCTGGCATCACAGTGCGTTTTGAATGCATCTAAAGTGAGCATTTGTGCCTGGACTTTTCTAATTGGTTCACGTTTGGTGTTATCCAACTCGACCGCTGTTGGACAGAAAAGAAACCGAGGAGATGAATTGTGGTTCATAGCGTGAACATCTGGGTTTCTAGTACAGTGGTTCTCAAACTTTTTCCAGTGAAATATTAAAATGCTTAACTAGCGCAAAGCATTTTTGGTTGGAAAAAAGATGTAATACATAGCGCTGTGCCATCAGTGTGATTTAATATAGAATATATAAAAATCAGTTTCTGAACTTACACTTATATTTTATTGAATATGTATTAAACAATTATTTAAAAAAAACTTTTGAATGGATGCCAATTTTAAATATATTTTAAATAACTCTCACGTACACCCTTGAGTGCCTTCACGTACCCCCATTTGAAAACCACTGTTCTAGTAGATCATGATAGCTAGATCATTGTTTTCACAATAAATGTGTTGAGACTAAGCAGCAGCATTATGTACATAATCATATATTAATGTGCAACAGAAAAGGGTAATAAAATGGGAAATTAGATTTTAAACTACAAATTACACCAGTACCTGTGGCTATATTTTTTTTATTTTCTATACTTGTATTGAATTAATTTGTTTGATAGTAACATGAAGAAACATGATTTTGTAAACATTAGTGTTCTGAAATATATAAAACATGTCTTGAAATACAATACACCTTTTTCTTCAATTTTAGTTTGTTTCATGTTTTTAATCCTACTACATCGGCCTTTGAAGTTCAACTGATAGCCCTTTTAGAATATATGAATTTATATTGTGAGAGCTTTGTCTGTTAATAATTTCATTGGGATCTACACATGTTGGACTAAGTCTTAGAAATGATCAAATGTGTTATAAAATAACCTGAACACCAACATGGCGGCTGTTTGATTGTTGGTTGTAGTTGGAAGCATTTTTCAACAGTAAAGCGAGTCGGTAAATATAGGATTAATACATTTAATACAACTTAGAGTAATTTCATGACTTTAAGGGAGGGAACAACTTTTCCGACATGGTGCGAAAACGAGAATCAAAAATGTTTACCAAAACACCAGTTGTGGTTTTGATAGTTGCACACAGGTGTTGTATGTGTCAGCTTATGTATTTCCATTTAATTAGTGTGTGTGGTCATCAGAATTACAGGTACTCACGTTAAGTATGTTTGCTGCAACACAGAATATTGAATAATCTTTTTCAAGGAACACACAAAATGAATTATACATATTTATCTATTACCTGTAGTGCTATTCATCAATCTAGATTGTTTTGGTGTGAGTTACCTTGTTATGGTTTATGGTCGTATAGTCACATTATATTCGACACAAGGCTGAACAATATACATATTGTTGACTTTGAGGTGGACTGTCCCTTTTAAATCTGAAACGATGAAAATTTAACGAAACACATTAAGGATCTTGATTTAATTAACTTTGACAAACTATATATTTTATTTCCTTTAGTGAATTGTTTTTGCTTCATGACATTCACAACAGATAGAGGAGGCGAGGGAGCACCGGGGGTCAATTTGAACACTTTTGTCCCTCTGCGCTTGCCCTAGCTCGGAGTTCGCCTGCACTGCGCATGTCTTCGCGATGAAAATTTAACGAAACACATTAAGGATCTTGATTTAATTAACTTTGACAAACTATATATTTTATTTCCTTTCGTGAAACTTTGCCAGACGTGTGCAGCTTGTTTTCTTTCCACTGCTCGTAATGTGACGACATGTTAAACAACAGCTCGGACCGGAACGGCTCGGTATGGGTCACGGGTCGAACCTCACGGCAGCGGTGCTCGTCTCTGCTCTGGCTGCGTGCTGGTTCATCAGCCTCCTGTGGGCCCACCAGGCCCCGCTGGTGAGGTCGGACTGTGCGAAGCGAAATGCAACAGAAGCACACGGAAGACTCGGTGGTGATGCAGCGGAAACGAGCTCCGAAGAGACCCGTAGACCCAGAGATGGCGCATGCGCCATGGCCCCGGAGAGCCGCTTTGATTGTGCCAGGGACAGGCTTCTGAGCCAGAGGGGGTGTGAAGACAGGGGGTGCTGCTACGCCCCTCTGCCTCACTCTGCGGGCCCACCTTGGTGCTTTTACCCCACGTTGTACCCTGGCTACAGAATGGGTCCCCTCACGCCCACCGCGCGAGGCCAGGAGGCCACCCTGACCCGGGCCACCCCCTCACATCTCCCCAGAGAGATGTCCACTGTCCACCTAGAGGTCACAGGAGGGACTGCAGGCTGCCTCCATCTCACTGTGAGCACCGTGTGCAGGAGGCCTGTTGATTTGAATGACTGATGTAGTTTGAGTGGAACATTTATTGAAATAGTTAAATGAGTCTTTATTTTGGCCATTGAGGTTGTTAAAAAAAAAATGAGGAGAAAAGATTGTGTGATTTGGGAGGACGTGGAAAGTGAAACAAAAACCCTGAAATATGTTCTATAGGTAATCAAATCAGTGGCTATTGTGTTTATTTTAACTAACTTTGTATAATAATAAACACGCTTTATTCATTCATATGTATGAAATCAAGAGAAGAGACCATCTGTTATTCTATACATACGGCTCATTACTGTGTGCTGCTAAAACTGAACTGATTATTTTCTCTCAAGTTTAAAGACCCGTCATCTCAGAGATATGAAGTCAAGCTTCCAGCTGCTGTTCCTCAGGGCGAAGATGATGCTCAAGATGCCCTTTATTCCACTGAATACCAGTCTGACCCGTTTGGCTTCATAGTGCGGCGCAGATCCAATGGAAGGGTCATGTGAGTAGATTTGTTATAATTATATAAATGGCATCATAGCAACACTTTGTATAGTCATACTTATCCTTCAATCCATCAACAAGTGAGACAGCGCCTTCTCCTTCTGTTATTATCCCATTATCTACTTGCAGTGTGTTTGCACTTTCTTTTAATTTTATATTCAGAATTATATTTATATGCCTGTAATTAATTAATATATATATTAAACTGCACATGTTGTGCCCAATATGCTCATGCTCAATCTCAGGAGCCATGGATAAGACAACTGCCTTGAAACGAGTGCTGTGATGATATTGTTTATCATTATCATCCTGCAGTGTTATCATGTTTGTTTGTTTGTTTGTTTTGTTTGTTTGTTCCCTGCGTCCCGCCTGCCCAGCATGAACACCACAGTCGCTCCTCTGCTGTTTGCTGACCAGTACCTGCAGCTGTCCACCGCACTAGCATCCTCCCTTGTGTCTGGTCTCGGGGAGCATTACACCTCCCTCCTCCTGGACCTTAACTGGACTTCTCTGACTCTCTGGAACAGAAACATGGCGCCTCATGTGAGTCTTTTGCAGTGGCTCCAAAACATCAGGGTCAGGAGCCCAAAAGGAGTCACAAGAAAAATCTGAAGGGTTAAAGAGATCATCTGAAAAAAGGAGACAAATGTATTCCTGCTGCACACAGTGTTAATTTTTCTCTAATCTAGTCTTAACCTCTTCCATTCTCCAAACCATAAACCAACACTTTTGAACAGTGATGTCCATCATGTCAATTATAATCATCATTAAAACCTCTCAAACACTTAAAACCTTTAAAGTTCTATGCAGAAAGGTCACATCCTGCTTGTCTCTGCAGGCCGACGCTAACCTCTACGGCTCCCACCCGTTCTACATGGTGCAGGAGGAGGACGGCTTGGCACATGGCGTCTTCCTTCTTAACAGCAATGCCATCGGTACCAAGACATCTTTTCCAATAACACACACAGCATCCCAGTGTCATGTTTTTGTCCTTACTTTCCATACATGTGTGAATACCATAATATATTATCGCTGAATATCTTTCCAAATGTTTCTGCAGAAGTGATGTTGCAGCCGACCCCCGCGCTCACCTGGGTGGCTATCGGTGGAATCCTGGACCTCTACGTTTTCTTGGGTCCTGACCCTCAAAGTGTGATACGACAGTACCTTCAGGTCATTGGTATGTCTTTTCAGTGTTGACACATTTTTAGGTAGCAAGAGAAATAAGTGTATATTACATGGGTGGTTTTTAAGTTTTAGAAAACCTGTGAATCCTCGTCTACTTCATATTTGAAGACGCCTTGAGGCAGCCTGATAGAGTGGATGTGTTTTTCTTTTGCCCTTTCTTTATCCACAGGCTATCCCATGATGCCTCCCTATTGGTCATTGGGTTTTCATCTGTGTCGCTGGGGTTACACAACCACTCTTACTACCCGACATGTGGCACAACGCATGCACAATGCAACGTTTCCATTGGTAAATGAAGAACTCACAAAGCTCAAATGGACGTGATTCTTACAGCTCGCATTTTGTGCATTTATTACGTACAAGTTTTGCAGATGTGTGCAAAATAGTAATGTATTAACACTTAGCAACACACAAAATGTTGTTTTTTCCATCACCAGGATGTGCAGTGGAATGATCTGGACTATGCAAATAAGGACAGGGTATTCACCTTTGACCCCTGGCGATTTGGAGACCTCCCAGAGATGGTGGAGGACTTCCATGAAAGAGGCATGAAGTACATCCTGATCCTGGTGTGACATCTTTTAGTTTTTATAGACCTCACACATTGCTGATGCTGACTTAACGACCATTTTATAATTTAGCATTTAATTGAAAAAAAGAAAAACACAAGCATCAGTTGTTTAATTTTTTTAAATATTGTGTCGTTCTCTAAATGAGCAAAAGTCATTATTGACAATTCCTATGTTTTTCCAGTAGATGGCAGCAAAACCTTTCTAACTTGTGAGTCTTTCCCTCCTGGTTTGTGTGAAGGACCCGGGGATCAGCAGCAGCAGCCCCCCTGGAACTTACTCGCCCTTTGACGAGGGACTGAAACGAGACGTCTTCATTAAAAATGCTACCGGACACATCCTGATAGGGAAGGTTAGACTTCTGTTTTATTCCAGGGATGCATGCTTTTCTTTCTCATTGCGGTGTGTGTAAGTCATGCACATATCCATATACTAGGTTTGGCCGGGCCAGACGGCCTTCCCCGACTTCACCAACCCAGAGACCAGGCGCTGGTGGGAGGACTGCATCAGAGACTTTCATTCTAAAGTTCCCGTGGATGGTCTGTGGATTGTGAGTATTTAAACACAGAGCACGGCTTATGTAGCAACAGATACTATTACGAAGACATGAGACATCAGGTGTGTCCATTTTTGTTGTTCTGAGATCAGTCCATGACCTCAAAACCACATAAAGAATAACGTATCCTCTGATGTTTTTCTCCCATGCACCCCCCAGGATATGAATGAACCAGCCAGTTTTGTGCAGGGCTCAGCCGAGGGCTGTCCTGCCAGCGATCTTGAGAACCCGCCCTACACACCCAGTAAGTGTATTGGATCAGTGTTGCACATTACTAACATTTAAAGCCATACAAACATTGTTGGTTTTACATTTGTAGTCAGTTCATGCATTAAAGTACATACAGTATATGGAAATTGCACAAGAGACTCTAGATCCATAACTGATCTGTTCATCGCTGCATATGTTGCACTCATTTGTAACCTTTGTGTGTCTCTGGCTGTCATGCAAACAGAGGTGGTCGGAGGACAGTTGAGCTCGGGAACTCTTTGTATGTCGGCTCAGCAGAAGCTGTCCACCCACTACGACCTGCACAACATGTACGGACTGACGGAAGCCTACGCCACGCACAGGTTGGTTTTCACAGTTTAGTTATTTGACCGCAGCAGAATAATAAAAGTTGATAGCAGCAAGTAGCAAAACAAATAACTGTCCGGTGATAACACATGTAGCAAAGTCCAATCTTGTGACATGAATTGAGAGAAAAGCCATGCATGTTTTCGCCTAGTCTAGTTTAAAAGTGGATCAGCACGGTGTAGCCGTGGTGCTAGGTAGTGGTACATCTCCATGAAATGTAAGGTTGCCAGTGAACTATGTTAAGAAACAATAGAAAGACGGACTCTCTTTGAGGACATGGCGATGTTCATATTGAGTTCAGTATACTGGAGGCCAATGTGACAGAACACACGGGCGGAGTTGTTCTTTGGCTTCTTCATATTTTCCTTGTATACTGCATTCATCCCGCTGTTGGTTGCCGTCTTCAGTGCCCTCATGAACATACGAGGGCAGAGACCCTTCGTCCTGTCTCGCTCCTCCTTCCCTGGCATCGGCCGCTTCTCTGGAGTGTGGACCGGAGACGTCGGGAGTGACTGGGAGCAGCTTCGATACTCCATCCCTGGTCAGTGGGATATTGACTTGAAATGGTTCTAGTTTTGAGTGGTAGACTAAAAAAAACATGTTTTTAAGTGGCCACAGATCATTTAATGGTTTTAAACTGACCTTTTGCCCTCGTCCCCCCTGCAGCGGTGCTGCAATTCGGCCTGTTCGGCGTGCCCCTTGTGGGGGCGGACGTCTGTGGCTTTGGAGGGAACACCACCGAGGAACTGTGTGTTCGATGGATGCAGCTCGGGGCCTTCTACCCGTTTATGAGAAACCACAATGACAAGCCGAACGCTGTGAGACAGACACTGTTTGTTTTAGGGCAGTCCATCTGTGTCATGCATTATGAATAGAGGTAACTCTATATCTTGTCATTGCTTACCTGTTTCTATGTGTCGCTCAGCCTCAGGAGCCCTATGTATTTGGGCAGAAGGCCCAGGCAGCCATGCGGAGTGCATTGAACCTCCGTTACTCCCTTCTCCCTTTCCTCTACACACTCTTCCATCATGCACACACTTCTGCTGCCACCGTGGCCAGGCCTCTCTTCATGGAGTATGTGTCCTCTCCATCCTCTTTAGTCCTGTGACGGAGACCACATGCTTCACCTTCTATAACACCGTATTGTGTCTATACTCCCCTCTTAGGTTTCCCACTGATGATAACTGTCAGGCCGTAGACCGACAGTTCCTGTGGGGGAGTTCGCTTCTCATCAGCCCCGTCTTAGAGCAAGGGGCAGTAGAGCTGGCTGCTTACCTGCCCTCTGGCACTTGGTACAGCCTGCACAATGTGAGCCAAACTCCAATGCATGTACCCCCCTGTTAAAGGCAGCCATGTTTGAGGCTCTTTGTAGTAACACATTGCTGAAGGTTCCACCTGTTTCCCTTTGAGGTCTGCCCATCTAGGGTCAGCCTTTCTACAGTAAGGGTCGGTACTCGCTCCTGCCAGCCCCTCTGGACACCATCAACGTCCATGTGAGGGAAGGACATATTATCCCCCAGCAGGTGGGTGTCTGCTGCCAACATGCAGCTCATTTTACTGACCGAACACTTTCTACTTTACTTTTGGTTCAGTGGGAGACGACAACAATTCCCCCTCCCCCATAAAACAATGCACTTGGGAATCAAGTACTCTGAATTGGTATTTACAATGTATACTTTTGGTGCATATTATTATTTATTGTTACCTCTCAATACACAGAAACGTTAGTTTTTAGTCAAATGGAAGTGACATTAACGCGTATGATCAAACTTTAACTATCATGGAATCTTGACACTGATGGGAGGAAAGTGCATTTCATATCATTTCATGCCCATGTTTTCTTTGACGTGCCTTTTCTTGTGAAGGAGCCTGCGTTGACCACCGTGGCCTCACGCAGAAAGCCTTTCTTCCTGACTGTGGCCCTGTCAGCAGGCGGCTGGGCCTGGGGCGACTTGTTCTGGGACGACGGGGACAAACTTCACACTTTCGAAACGGGACATTATTGTTACGTTACCTTCACCGCTGGCCAGGTAGGAAAGAGACGAGTGACATTTGCATTTACTGCACCGCCACCTTTCGTTTTGATGGATGCATTGAAGTTTAAATGCTTCGAACCCTTGACCTCATAAACGGAGACTTAACGTCTCCTTCAGTCTCAGGTGTTGAGTGAGCCTCTCGGGATGAATTGGGCCCTGGATGGTCTGGTGCTGGGAGGGCTGCAGGTGTTCGGGGTGCCCTCACCACCCCGATATGTATTAGCCAATGGGGACAAAGTCAAGGATTTCACGTACCGCAGTGACACCAAGGTGAGTTCTGTGTGAACTACGTCATCAGAAAGATAATGATATCATGATATACGTGTCTGTATGTCTCCCCCGATATATAACATGTATTTGCCATGTATTTTACTCTTCATGTCTACTGCCACTTGTCCTTGTGAGAAAAGAATACAACCATTAAATTGAACTCTTTTTCTAACGCAGGTTTTGACAGTGAGCGGCCTTGCTTTGCCAATGTCGGAGGTGTTTTCAGTCCAATGGGCTCTCTGATGCACTGAGCCTTATGGCAGCCTTTGCATTCACTGCTGTGAATGTCAGCTGCATTTTCCTGCACTCCATCCCGACCATCCTGGGGCTCGAGATGCACGTTTTGTTTGCGACGTTATGAGATGCTCTGTAAGGAGCGTGTCTTAAAAAACAAAGGGAGCATCATCTTGATCTGTCGGATTTTCTCTGGACGTCATTTTTGCTGCTAACGGACACTGAATCAAGACCGTGTGATGTAAATGTATAGAACTCATCAGACTGTTTATATGCATGTGTTACTGACGTGTATTATATCAGCAGGTTTCATTTGCTCATTGTTTACTATGATGCTGCATACTCTGTCTCTGAAGTGACACCCACAACACCAACTTGTATAAGATATCTCTTTATTCATCCCCAGGGGGACATTTCTCGAAGCAGCAGCAAACATGTTTACATGTATAATAAAACAGCAGACATATTACATTTAAGAATTTAAAAAATAAAGGAAATGAAAGTGAATCTGAAGTGAACGCAGTGCCAGGTTTATTGATGTTCAATTGGAGGAGGATCTGACCAGAGGTGATTTATTGTTTTCCTGTATCAGGAACGTTCTCCTGTATCTGGAACGTTCTCCTGTATCAGGAACGTTCTCCTGTATCTGGAACGTTCTCCTGTATCTGGAACGTTCTCCTGTATCTGGAACGTTCTCCTGTATCTGGAACGTTCTCCTGTATCTGGAATGTTTTCCTGTATCAGGAACGTTCTCCTGTATCTGGAACGTTCTCCTGTATCTGGAACGTTCTCCTGTATCAGGAATCTTCTCCTGTATCAGGATTGTTCTCCTGTATCTGGAACGTTCTCCTGTATCTGGAACGATCTGGAACGTTCTCCTGTATCTGGAACGTTCTCCTGTATCTGTCCTTGTGAAGCGGAGCTGAAGCAGTCTGTTGGAGAACGTGCTCCTCTGTCCCTGCAGCAGGTGGAGAGGGCGGTCCGGGTTCTCCAATATGGACAATAGTTTCTTCAGTCCTCTTCTCCACCACCTGTCCAGGTAGTCCTGTTTGCAGCCAGTGATGGAGCCGGCCTTCTTCACCAGTTCAGTGAGTCGGTGTCATTACTTTTTCTCAACACAATACAAAACGTAAGTGCAGCAGCATTCGCTTGTACCACCATATTGTACATGATTTATGGAATATACAAACAATGTATTGTACATGATGATCTATTTTTAGTTCAAAACAACAACATGCACATTGTGCATTGTTAATTTAAACGGCTCCATCTCTGGTCCTGATGAGGAGCCCCCCCCCCCCCCCCCCCCCCCCGTGACCTTTACTACGTCAGAGAGAGTCGGCTCTCTTAAGGACGGTCGGGTCGGATGAAAAGACAATACCTTGTCTTTTATTGTAAAGTGCCGACATGCCACGTGACCTGTCAACGTAACGGTTTGTCTATTATAAAGCCTTCAGGTTCCGGAAGCAGCGGAATTTGGGAGATTGGTGTGAAGCTGTGAAGTCAAGCCGGACACGCGTCACCAGGTGTTTACAGGAAGTGAGACACCTTTAGCTCACAGATTAAAGCGGCGCATTGCCCCGAAGCGTCAGCACCGCGTTCCTTTAACAAAAGCAGCTTTTACTTTGAAAGTTACAACCGGAAGTGTGCAATTATTTTTGGGCTGCAGAAAGAGCCAGCCGTTAAACGTGTGGCGTCACTGTCGGAAAACACCGGGATACAAACAAACCGAAGACTCCGTTAACGGCGCAGCTGAATCCGGGAGAAAAGGCGGAGAAGCGCCGCCGGTTCGTGCTGCCCGGTCCCCGGCTGCCCGGTCCCCGGCTGCCCGGCCTCCGGTGACATGGACGTCCCGCGCGGGGTGTAGACTTCTGCTTCGGGACTGAAGGTGAGCGCTCCGCCGCCTGGCCCCGTTGTTTCTCGCGACTCCTTCATTCCTCCTGCGGGAACAGGTGCACACTGCGGCCGCAAAGGAAGGACACCACGTCGGCTTAAAACTAACTTTAAAGTTGCTTGTGATCGCGGGGCGCCGTGACATGCGAGCAGCGGCGTCCCGGCCGCTGGAATCAAATATTAATGCTCAAGATGGTTCCGCTACAGATAATAAAACACACCGATGCATATGCATCGCCGGCCTGGGTGTAAATAGTGCGGTGGGGGCTAACGCCTGGACCCATCCTCCTGTGAGTGTCACAGCCGGAGAAGCCCCCGACAGCACGGCACGCCTCTGCTCCACCGGCCGGTACATACCGAGCCCCCACAGTCCGGACGGGGAGAGGCCACCGCCGTGCGGGTCTCACGCAAACGCCTTGAACCGAAATGCCTCCTGTGCACATCCCTGGACTACCTGCCACCATAAACACTTATAATTACATGCAATCTGTTGTGTGGTTTTCCATCCATGTGGTGATCTGACTCCGTGGTCATTTTCGAGGCTGTAGTTTGTGGTGTTTTTGTATTGGATGGCACTAATGTGCAAGGATTTTAATTTTTTTTAAATTTGTTACCCCCTTCTCATTTTTTTGTGCTTCATATATAAAAGAGGAGGACAATTATTGAAAACACCCTTCAGTAAAATGCCGTTTCAAAGTGCTAACCTGGCTTCTAGACACTATTGGGGTTTAAGGCCAGCGGCTGGCCATCTGGTCCAAGTCTTGTGTAAGACCGTCACACAATGCCAGCTTATCAGTGGCAGGTTTCGGTGAGGCCCAGCAGTGTGTGCACTATAGTGTCAATAGCCAAACACACTGCAAACTAATGTCCCCTCACTGTGTGCAGAGATACATAGAGATGCACTCACTGGAGGCCCCCCGACCAGCTGGGGGCCGGTTCAGAGTAGGGAGGCAGTCGATGGCTATATAATGAAACTGGCACTAAAAGGTGTTTTGAGAAAGTACGAGAGGTCCTTGAGCATGCGGCCGTAACTGGTCACCCCAAATATGATGTTTGCTGCAGCAGGATGCGAGATGAGCCGTGGACAGACACAGGGGGGCACACTCACTCACACATCATCTCAGCCAGGAGGATCATGGCTCAGATGATCGCATCACAGTTCAATTGCCTGGTTAAAGCAGGATTTGTAGGCGGATAAAGATATTCATATTTGAAAGTTTTAAAAGTTCTACTGCCTGATATTCTTTTTATTTAATCTTTACATTCACAATGCCATAAATGTGACATTTCATGGTTGAAAATAAAGTGGTCTGCTATACAATTTATGTCATTTGGTTCTGTTTCTAAACTACGTCAATCAACTATTGAATTCCTATACTGCCACGTTTTGTTGCTTATCTGTTGAGTAATATACTGATATCAATATATCTGAGATAAGCTAACATCAGTCTCTATCTATCAGGCTCTATCTAGTAAGCTGTGTAAAAAAATGATTGCATCAATCACAACTTTAAGCACAATTTAACAGTTTTCCGAGTACCAAAGTATGTAATCACCTTTCTTTCCTCATTAAAATCAATAAAGTTTAGCCGTCTCTTACTTTGCCATCATCACTTAATACCAGCTTGTGGCCGCCGTGGTTATGTTTTTAGACTTATTTCTAAAAAGTTTGCCCCCTTTCCAAATGAGTGTATTTACATTTTTAGTGTGCACACGTATCACTTTACATGAAGCTCATTAAAACCCTGTTTCCCCAAAGAGAAAAGTGCTTCACATGCTCCCACTGAGTCATCCATGAAGTCTCTCATAACTTACCCAGCCCTTTCAGAGTCCACAAGAACCTTGTTTTTCAGGCCTCTTTGTGGTCTCCTTTCAGTGGCTGCAGGCGTGTTGGAATACAGCGCAGATGAAATGGTTTTTTTCAGTATTTGCTATTCAAAAGTCAGCGTGACAACTTAACTCATGTAGCCCAGAGGTGAGAAGCAGAGACCCATGCAAAGCAGCTTCTATACCCGCAGCTGAAGTTCCACGGTGTAGGTTTCATGTTCTTATTAAAAGCTCTATTTTTGGAAGGCAATCTGTTCAAAGTTTGTACAAAAGAGTTTCGAGTGTCCTCGAGATGTGAATACTTTGATAAAACAGTGAAAGGTCAGAGAGGAGAGGCAGCGTGTGAGCACACTGAGGTGTAGAAGATGAAGAGAGGAGTGAGAGCACGAGACTGAACCTGCACTACAATCACACTGACCTGAGTGGCCCTGTAAGCACACACAGACCAAAATAACCACTGGAGAGCTGCACATTACTGCTGCTGTTACGAGGCATGTTTGAGATGCAGCCCGTCGTGTTCAGGTAGCAGGTCTTCAGGAGTGTGTGTCAGGTCTCTGCTTTGGTCCATTGGTGAAGTCGTGCTATCATGCACATATTCTACTATTGTGGCTGGCAGATAGAGGAATGGTGACTTGGCAAGTGGATATTCGGTCCTCCTGTTTTAGATTATTATCCAGCACATGAGGGTCCTACTTCTATAACATGCACTATAAATAAAAGGTTTAGTTCAGTCTTTATACATATACAACTAGAAAGGTGCCCTCAGTAAAGTAGTAGTCTGCAACTACCACTGCTGTAATGTTTGATTCAATGAATACAACCCATAATTGACTGAGCTTATAATGGGTGTGTATGGCATGATCAGATCTAGAGTGAGAGGGATCAGAACGAAGGGATTCTTGTGCCGGTCCTCACGTGTCGATGGAATCCACGATGTTTCCCACATGTGTCAAGAGAAACCTCACCGAGGGAGCAAGTCCACCTCTCTGCCCCATCCGACTCCATTCTAAACCCGAGCACTAAGAGAGCAGAGGTAAACATTCCTCAGATGGAGCTTATGTCAATGTGCAGCCGACAAGAAACCAAGGTTGTGAAGTGGGTCCAAAGATACACATCCACATGTCAAAGGAAAAGCAAATGAATCAGAGTTCTATGTGGTGATCAAACGGGAGCAGAACACAAACCAGTTAGATTTGACTTCCTCTTAGTGTTCTTTGAGCCTGAAAAGGAAGATTACTACAAGTCTTTTTCAAAGAAGGAAGCCTTCAACAACAGAAATAGAGCCGCGTCACTGAATCAGACAAGTGAAACACTGGTGGAGTCGCATGCTGATCCTGGTTCAGTGCTGCTGTTGATGACATCTGTTCCTGATATCTGCTGGAGTGAAGTTTGTTTGCACACCGGTGTGTGTGTGTGTGTGTGTGTGTGTGTGTGTGTGTGTTTACTGAAGGTGGGACCTGTTTGGTGACACACTGTATCCACAGGTCCTGTGAATGTGTTGGTGTTAGTCAAAGACGATGCTGAACAGGACCGAGGGGAAAGGGGGTTGTGGGGTTGAGCGCTGCAGAGAGGACACTGCAGTAAATACAGGGACACGTGTGGAGGTGAAGTGGAGGTGAGAGGAGGTGAGAGGAGGGGTGCAGTCCTCTCCTACAGTGCCACGTTGTGCCACACTGTCCTTTCTCTCATGCCCCCCTCACCCTGTGATGTTCCTGCTCTCACACATGTCCATCATGAACTGACCTCCTCCGCCTAAAAGTCCCTTTTCTGCTCCCAAATATCCAGACGATGGGCCCAGTGTCCCTGTGCTTCAGGAGATGTCTCTGGGTCGGCTCCTGCGACGCGCCTCCTCCAAGGCCTCCGACTTCCTGACCTTTAACCCCGGGGCGGGGGGCTCATCGCTGCGCTCGGGCTTGGATGGCGAGATCATCTTCTCCAAAAATAATGTTTGCGTGCACCCTGCGGAGCCGCTGCCTGGCCTGGCAGAGCATCACCCAGGTGAGGTTGGACCCTGTGACTGACTTTATTAATGCAGCTTTAATTTGATTTTATAGAGCAGCAACCTTTTTAATGGGACATGAAGAAAGGGGAGAAATAATGTGATGTACAGAATTACAGTATAAGTTTGTAGTGCAGTGATAATGTCACAATCCCTCAGCGTCTCACCCACCTTTTTATATACAGAATCACTCATTCATTTGAACTATATATATATATATATATATATATATATATATATACACACACACACACACAAGCCAAGGGAAGTTTAAATGTAGTGCCTTTCAACAACGAGGTTAATCAGACTGCTTAACATTGGATCTAAAAATGCATTAAGACAAAATATAAAAGAAACACAAGGCAATATAAAAAGACAAATAAAATGGGTTTAAAACCAGTAAAATAAAATGGAACATGAATATAGAATTAATAAAAGGCACGGAAGTTGATACTAGGTGTGTGTGTGTGTGTGTCTGTGTGTGTCCTCTCTTTTATCTCCTCTCAGGTTCCATATTTATTTTTGTGTTGCAGCTTCCTGCAACTTATCAAATATAAGTTTCCTCTTATATTACCCAGATTTTCTCCCAAACATGATTTATGTTTCTCTCTGTGGTTTTTGCTGCCCCCTTCAGGCTACCTGTGCGTCCACACGGAGAAGGACGAGAGCCTCGGCACCACCCTGATTCTGACCTGGGTGCCCAACTCCCGCATCCAGAAGCAGGACGAGGAGGCGCTGCGCTACATCACGCCAGAGAGCTCCCCTGTGCGCAGGAATGCTCGGCGTCGAGGCCGACGGTAGGAAAGTCACTTCTTAAAATGTGTATCCTCAAGGTGTCTTTGTGTTATTATAACATAGACTGTTCATAACCAGTGGACGTAGTCACCCATTTATTGTTTTGAAGCCCAGAGTTTGTCATTTTGGACGTCGCCATCGTGTTTTTTTGCAACCAGAAGTGACCACGACTGAACCCTGAACTACACCGCAATGTTACAATCTGACTTCCAGGAAGTTTAAATTGCTTCTGCTATGGCTTCACTTTTCAGATTCTGTTATAATGATAATACAAGTTAGATCATTGCAGAACAACGTAAGCTATTCCTTTAGCAAAAGGCATGAAGTTAAAGTTGCACACTGAGATTAGAAACATTATCAGTAGCATACATGATGCTGAGCGTCAACCTTCTCCTCCAGACCCCACTCCCGTCACCCAGCAGCCCAGGAGGAAGATGAGGATGAGGAGCGGAACATCACCAGCAGCACCTCCGCAGAGAGCCACGGCCTCGTGGTGGATCCCTCCTCGCACCAGCTGCAGCTGCCCTCGGCCGGGGAAGAGGGCGACGAGGGCTCCTGCGAGCTGTCGGACGAAGTGAGTCGGGACAGCACCATGGGGTCCGACTCGGACACCTTCTCCTCCCCGTTCTGCCTGTCCCCCGTCAGCGAGGCCCTCTGTGAAAGCAGCGGCTCCGTCTTCCTGGACAGTGAAAGCAGGTTAGTTAGTTATCCGTGTAAATGGGCTTCGTTCATCTCCAGTTTCATATCGTTTACTGTGTAATTGTTTCTAATAAAATAAACACAGTCATTGACAGGCCTTTTGTTAAAGAGGACGCATGCTGCAGATTGCTGTTCAACTTAATGGAGCTTAATTGTGTGTCTTCATTTGTAATTGTTGTGGAAGATCATTACAGACGCAGACATTCCAATTAAGGTTGGCAAGATGGCAGAAACACAACATGAAGAATTATGTGAGACAAATGGGGAAAACTGAATCTGCTATCGGGGCCGTATATGTTTTATATACTTTGGGTATCGAGTGCCGATTCGATGGCAGTGTTCCATCAATAAGTCTTCGTATAGTAAAGCGCACCTACGGGGACTTTATGGTGCATTCAGGTGTCTGAGAAAACTACGCTGTTGTTGTAAAGCACCCTCTGAGTTCTAGTCGATCTTCTTTGTGTTGGAACCATTGTTCCAAAGTCACCGGTAAAATAAATAGTTGTTACATATTTAAATAATTAAATTTGATGATATTGCTAACTGTAGTCTAAAAATGGCATATCCAAAAACCAAATCCAATTTACTGAGGACCTTAAAAGCCAATCGTGGATTTAGAGAATCGTGACACAAACAAGTACATGGATATAAAACTGAATTGTTTAAAGTAACTGTATTGTCTATTATCACTGGTACCTTGTTTCTCAATGCATTATTTAAACATATTTCTACATTCCTGTAAAATTCGATTTATTTTGTATAGCCCAAAATCATAAATTACAATTAGCAGTAAGCAGAATAATGATGGAAAATGTGTGATTACTAATAATAACAGCAGCAGCATATATTAATTATGATAATAAAAGCAGTAATGGTATAGGCAATCGTAAATAGCAATGCGACTAATAATAATAATAATAATTACCTCTAGTGGGGTAATAGGGTACTCTAAGCTCCTTCAGATATGATGGTGCTTCACCAATTAAGGATTTTAAATTAAACTTTTGCAGGAGGAATATGATCTCCTTTCCTAGATGTTAGTACACGTGCTGCAGCATTCTGGATCAACTTATTACAGCAGCTTGATAATAAGGAATTGCAGTAATCTAGTCTAGAAGTAACATATGCAGGAACTCCTTTGGCTGCGCTGCTTTGAGACGGGATGATGCATTAGGATGTCAAATTAGTAGCTTATTTTCTGAATATACAAACCTAGTTTAGTCCAAATCTAGTTCACATTCAGTAAGATTTTATCCAAAAATGCTGCCGTCTCTCACTAAGCCGTTAGTCATGAGGACAACGTTGTTTTTGATGGTCTGAAAGCAATGGAATGTAACTATTGGGTTAAAAACATGGAATCAGTCGGCAAAATAAGTTGTTATGCAAACGTCCCCCGGGTTGCTTAAAATAACAATAAATTACCCGGAGGACAAAGATGTGCAGCAGCGACGTGGACAGACCCAATCAGAGATGTGGGGACTAGGGAAGGAAAATCAACCCTGTAGAATAATTTAAGGATGCGTGTGTTTGCCGTAGAGTGATTGAGGGTCCTGTCTGTGTTATTCCGGCATTCCTACATGTGTTACTTGATAAATGTACTCGTACAAAGACATCTCTGTTGGTCTTCTATGTGCACGGTCGCATACGTTGGCAGTTGGATCTGCTCCAAGCTGCATCGCTCCGAGGACGCTTAGACGCAACAATTCATCCGTTTCCGTCTGAAAATGACAAGCTGTCATAGTTTAACTTTAATGTATTGCACAGTAATGCAGCTGGCCATTTGTTACACATTCAGTTACCCTGAGCTACCACAAGGTGGAGCCAAAAATAAAAGAATTCTGTGATGATTTACACTCTGAGGCCACAAGGTGGCTTCCTGCCATTGGGAGTGAAATCAGGACTTCTAGCAGGAGGCAAGACATGTTTCCACAGTTCAAGATGGACTCGGCCTCTAAAGCTGCTGTCAATCTGAATGTCTAACAGTAAAGAGACTGCCCTCTAATCGTGTGTTAGTGTCTCCTCAGCTCTCTGGCACTCCGTCCTCTTCTCTGTTTGTTTGTTCTTCTCCTCCAGAGCTTCCTCTCTCTCTCCTCTCTGTCTATTCCTTCCACTCTTTATTTTGCATCCTGTCCTCTTGCTCATTCTCTCTGTTTTTCTCAATATTGTTTCTTTCTGTGTTGCCCACCTCTCAAATATCTCCCCCCTCTCTTGCTCCCCTCCCCAATGTGAAGCCCTTTGATTCCCAGTGCTCCGGGGTTGTTGTGCTGGGCTGAATGTCAGCTCTCCGGATTAGAGGACTGAAGAGAGCGGAGCAGCAGCCAAAACCCTGGAACCCACTCAATCTCTCTCTCTCTCTCTCTTGCTTTAATTGACACTGTTAAGGGGCCAGGAACTGGAAACATGTCACTTGGAATCATTCAAAGAGAAAGAACCGCGTATGGGAGAGCGAGAGCGGATGAAAGGGGAGAGGGAGAGAGAGAGAGAGAGAGGGGGGGGAGAGAGAGAGAGAGAGAGGAAGAGAGAGGGAGTGGGGGAGAGGGGGAGAGAGGGAGAGGGGGAGAGGGAGAGGGGGAGAGGGGGAGAGAGAGAGAGGAGAGAGAGGAGAGAGAGGGAGAGGGGGAGAGAGAGGGAGAGGGGGAGAGAGAGGGGGGGAGAGAGAGAGGAAGAGAGAGGAAGAGAGAGGAAGAGGGAGAGAGAGAGAGAGGAAGAGAGAGGGAGAGAGAGAGAGAGGGAGAGAGAGAGAGGGAGAGAGAGAGAGGGAGCGAGAGAGAGGGAGGGAGAGGGAGAGAGATAGAGAGAGAGAGGGAGATATAGGGAGAGAGATAGGGAGTGAGAGAGAGGGAGAGAGAGAGAGGGAGAGGGAGAGAGGGAGAGGGAGAGAGGGAGAGAGAGAGAGAGAGAGAGGGAGAGAGAGAGAGGGAGAGGGAGGGAGGGAGAGAGAGAGAGAGAGAGGGAGAGAGAGAGAGAGAGAGAGAGAGAGAGAGAGAGAGAGAGAGAGAGGGAGAGAGAGACAGAGAGAGAGAGAGAGATAGAGAGAGAGAGGTCAGTCAAGCCGCATTACAAGTTCCTTTAAAGTTTAACAGTAGTTTATGAAACCGCTGTTGACTGTCGCCGTGCACGTGAAGCCTCGAGAGGCCGTGCACGTGAAGCCTCGAGAGGCTTCACGTGCACGGCCTCTCGAGGCTTCACGTGCACAACGTTAGCATGTGATGTCTGCGATGAGATGAGCGCTCTCCGGTGTGTTTGGCTGGTTACGTGCTGCAGTCGTGACCTCATTTTTAGGGGTACCGAACAGATGTAGCCCATTTAAAGACATTGAATAATTAATTAAAAACATGATTATGTATTAGAAATTGTTTTTTATTATTTATTGGACCTGTCCTTGGATGCTTTCATGTATTTACAACATTACAGTTCAGCCAAAAATAAAAACAATACACATTTCTCTTACCGTTGCTATTTATCCGTCTAGATTGCCTTGCTTGTAGATATCGTCTGTAGAGATGTTCCTTCGTTCCAATATAATCAAACTATGTGGCTTTGGTGAAAAGAGGGAAAATAGTTATTTTAGATTTGGGGTTTTAACGGTCACTTTAAATTATAGGAGACACGAAGGAACAGAATAAAACAAAGTGAAAACTGATCTCTGCAGTAGATCGAAATAATTTACAAATGAAATACCAAATGAGTTAAATGGAGATCCCCTGTGTAGTCGAGGAGTTGGAAGTGATTGCAGGTATCTGGAATCACTGTTGTAAAGAGTGAACAATGTTACACTGCAATCATCTCTTTCTACAGGAGGTCCAGTATGTAGAAGGTCCTACATCTGACTTGAATATGTGCTCGTCTGGGATTAATAGAAGAAGACCACATCATTCATAAATGAGACAAACGTCAGATGTTTTGCTCCTAACTTCAAACTGTGCTGACCACTTTCCAGAGAATCCCCCCCCCCCCCCCCCCCTGCCCCCCTCCCTCATCTCTCCAGGGATTGGCTGAAGGGCCTGGGAGTCCCTGCAGGCTTGAAGCACTTGGTCCTGGTTCTCAGGGTGACCTGGCAGCACCTTCCCCCAGGGTAAAGCTTTGTGTACGTGGAGAGAGGTGTCAAGGAGGGCCTCGGGCAGTTTGGAACCCCCCCCCCCCCCCGGCCTGGTGGGACATGCTGGTTGCAGCAGCCTGACTCCATCAAAACAGCTTGTTTACATAATGTACAGTTTATGGCCCGGCTGCTGCTGCATGAGCCTCCGGCACATGAACGGGATCAGGCCGTTGACACTGATGGACGTTGGTAATCACTCGGAGGATTCACGCTATAATGCCGAGAAGCATGTGCTTCCTCCACGTTTTATTTATATTGCAGCGTTTTGTACTGAAAGCGTGCAAGAAGACTGAAGGAAATGTCTGCAGTGAATGGGCTCATATGGTAACAGCCGAGCCGACTGGTGAAGGACAGTAGTCCTTAAAGTATATTTGTGATCGCTCCACTTCCTGACCAGAGCGTTGCTCTCTGTCTCCTGGTGTCCCACAGTCTGCTTAGTGGCGTGATGCATGAGAGCGAGAGCAGTAAATCACTGGATCGCAGAGGGAGCTGCAGCTTGGGTTGATCAGCCTTGTTATTGTCCCATCTGCTTACGGGGAAATGATTAGCCGGACATGATTGGTTCAGGGTGCACTGGATGAGACTCAGCCCGCCTCCCTCGTGCTACCAACAGGACACTTGTGCTCACCTGTAAATACATAATAGTTTTCTTTGTAATTATTTAACAACATTTTACTTTCAAAATTCATACATGCATTCATAGACAAAAGATAGACATGTATTAATAATAATCACATTTCTTTCATTCGTGTGTGTGTGTGTGTGTGTGTGTGTGTGTGTGTGTGCGCGCCGTGACGGGGGAAATTATTGTGTGATTTGTGTGTGTACATATTTTCTAGTGTGTCCTCAGAAGCCTCCATGCATTCCTCCCATTCTCGGCCTCTCGGTTGAACCGGATGCAAACAACAGGGCTGAACTATATGTCAGCTGACAATATTTATTATCAATGTTTCTGAATAAGAAGCACAAGAATGGCGAGATTTTTATTTCCTTGATTTCATGGGAAACATGACTCAATTTCCTTCCGCATAATCAAGCACCAAAAATTCTTGGTCCTTTTTTATTCATTTTTTCCAGAGAGCTGTGCGAGGAGTCTATGACCCACTCCGCGAGCTCCGCCTCCAGCCTCGACAGCCACGCCCCCTCCGAGAGCTGCGGCCAGTTCCACGGCGTGCGGTGGGAGGAGCAGCAGAAGGTGCTGGTTCTGGAGCAGTTGTGCGGTGTTTTCAGGGTGGACCTGGGTCACATGCGGTCGTTGAGACTCTTCTTCTGGTCAGTGCAAAGGTCACAGGGAGGTCATGAGGGGCTCACCTTGTCGCGCTACTGTGCAGTGGCTTTAATATGTGTTGAAGGTTCTTTTTGATAATAAATGGATAATGCGTTTTGAGATGAGGAGTGAAAAGTGGTTTACGCCTGCTTTAATAATCCCATTCTTTATTACTCTTTATTAAATGTGTTGATGTGTATGTCTTTAGTGATGAGGCGTGTACCAGTGGCCAGCTGGTGATTGCCAGCCGAGAGAGCCAATATAAGATTCTCCACTTCCATCACGCTGGCCTAGACAAGCTGGCTGAGGTCTTCCAACAGTGGAAGTGCTGCAGGGAGACTCAGCTTAAAGACCAGGTCGGGTTGCAATCCAAAATCCTGTTTGGCATCTATAGTTTTATTGAGAAACAAAGACATTTTTCAGCCTTTTTTCCCCCAGTTTTCTACTCAAATGTTGGTTCTGAGCTCCACGATTTTCAGCTCGACTGATTCTCTTTCCGTCAGGTATCGGATGAGAAATCCTGCATGCAGTTTTCCATCCAGAGGCCCACCCTGCCGTCGGCTGAGACTCACCCAGAGGAGAAGCTTTACCGGCGGCTTGATGTCACCACCTGGCTACGTCACCTCAACCACAACGGGCAGGTGGAGGAGGAGTACAAGCTACGCAAGGTATGGCTGGGCATGTTTTCACAATCCCGTTTTGAAAAGTCCATTTGTTTCTCTCAATCACACATAAAGAAAGTAATTTTGAAACTATATAAGTATATAATATAAGAATCAGCACCTCCAGTACTACTGAGGAGGTCTTGGGTAATGTCCCCTGTGAGTCATTTGAGTTCTGAGTTGACTCGTGAAGCTTTAGCATCCCACTGAAATGAGTCAGTGGCAGTTAGAATGTGACCAAAAACATTTCCTCTGTAAACACAGAAGAGCACGTGTTGTTCTGGATGTGCAGGTTGTATATTTTGGGGAGTTTTTCAGCGTGTCTTGTCCACCACTTGTCTACTGCAGTTCCTTCAGGCGACGGTGGAGCTCTGAGCTTCGTTATCGCGTCTGAATGCAGTTTGATGTTCTCAGAACGAACGCGATCCCCTGTTTGCTCCTTTGTGCTCACTGTGTTTGTTCACCTCCCACTTCCTGCCAGGCCATCTTCTTCGGCGGTATCGACCCGTCCATCCGCGGCGAGGTGTGGCCCTTCCTGCTGCACTACTACAGCTCTGACTCCACCTCTCAGCAGAGGGAGGCCTGGAGGCTGCAAAAGCGCTCGCTCTATCACGACATCCAGCAGAGGAGGTGGGGAACAGGTGGAAAGAAGTCGGTGTGTGTGTCGGTTTGATTTCCTGGCTGCTGATAACATCTGTGCCACAACACGACATTTATTTGACGTTACTGAAATGAAATCGTTCTTTGAGGGGAGGAGCCGGGTGTGAAGTGGGAGGTCTCTGGAGAGGAAACATGTCGGCGGTTATCAGATCTCACACACCCCTCTTCATCTCTCTCCACCCCTGAACCAGAAGGTTGAGTGTTCACATATTTCCACACGTCATGTCTGTAATTAATATGATAATTAGACAGGTTTCATCTGTATGGCCTATTAACATTTTGAGTGCGTTAGAAGCTCTTATCGAAGTCAGGTAATTAGAGACCTTGTTCTGACTCATGTGGATTCCTTTCAAGAGCATTTGACTTGAGCTTCTGGGACCACAGGTTGATCATTAGGAGCAAGGATACATGTCTGGTTCCTTGTCTCCTCACCTTGAGTCCTTTCCTCAGCTGCAGATGTAGATCAACGGTGAACAGAATGAGTGGAATATTTAGGAGGCTTCAAAACGGACACGACAGCCTTCAGATGAGATTCATTTTCTTTTTTCTTTAGCTCAATAAACATATTTGTTTTGAACACAAGCTAAATAAAACAAACTCTTAGAAAAGATTTTAAAAACATATATTTAGTGTCTACTGACATACATAAGCTAGATGTCAACATCACAAGGTACAGAGTTGGTTGGGGAACTTTTCTTCAGATAATACATGACGACTAAAATATCTATATACTATATACTGCACTCACATGCTTGTTGTGTTCATGGTTTGTTTGTGTACAACATTTTGAATGCTTTGAAGAGGAGGTGCTTATCCATTTGTGGCGCAACGCTGACCAGATTTAAATAAGCTCTATTTTTGATTCAGATTTGTTGGAATTCCCCGTCTTTGTTCGTACGGTGCAGATTCTACACCGTACGAACAAAGACAACGTACCTTCAGATATGTCGCAACACGTTTAGTTTTTTGGTTGAAAAATACCTTCAATTATTCATGAATTCTCAAAAATAATTGCCGTTAGTCGACTAATTGCGTAACTGTCTCATGTTTCAACATATTTCAAAGAGCTATCCGTCATGTGAGGGAAATGGAACTTGTTTTATGTTAGAAACATTGTGCCGTTGTCTTTTGTTTTTATTTCCTTGTTGTTGATTTATGTATTTTTGGGCTAACTGAGTCTATGAATGCTGTGGCATTGGTCCATACTGTATACATAAAGAGAGCAATCATGAAATAAAATGAATAGATATCAGTCCAGGGCAGAGGTAGTTCTAAAATAATGATGATCTATGCATATTTTTGCTTCCCCATACCAGCCGCAGATATTTAAAGTGACGAACACATGCAGTGAACTCTTAAAGTAACACGACGGATAAAAGAGTTCCGACCACAAACAACTGGAACTTTGCGTTGCGCGGCGTTGCATCAGGTGTGTGTGAGCTCACTATTCCTGGTGGAGCCACATGGAAAACAAACAGTGTTAATTAAATCCCCTCTGCTTGTTAGGACTCGGGTACATTAGTGCCACACAGAGCACATTGCTAATATAGACCCAAACATTTGGAGGGGTAGATGGTTTTATGGTTGTGGTTTTGTCCTCAGCGGAGCGCTTGTGGTGAAACACCCCTTCAGTCCACGGCCCACACGTCGCGTCTTTCATTTGCAGCTAAGCATTAGAGTTTTACACCAGAGTGACATTTGAGGTTAAGATTATTTTTATAGCACGATATATTTATTTATTTTAATCCATCCTAATTACCTTAATTTCCTTTGAGATTGTGCAGAAAAACTTTCTTTAAGATTCTTTTAAATCCATCCCGATTTTGATGGTGGAAACTCTGATTGTTTAAAACCACTGAGGTTCATTCTTCTTGCTAACATCTCATCCCGCCTGGTGTGCATTTCTCAGATTGTCCATGAGCCCAGAGCAGCACAGCGAGTTCTGGAGAAAGGTCCAGTTCACCGTGGATAAAGACGTGGTGAGAACCGACCGCAGCAACAACTTCTTCAGAGGAGAGAATAACCCAAATGTGGAGATCATGAGGTCAGACTACTTCCCCCCCCCACACACACACACACACACACACACTCCAGATCTCTGTCACCCTCACCTTCTCTCAACCCATCCTTATCCTTCCCATTCCTCAGCCCAACGCACAGGCGTACCTACTCATTTCATATTCTGAACCCTCGGGGAGCTGCAAATGAGTTTCATGCTTTATTGACTCTGACTAAGCCGCCGGAGCACTTTTGATGCATACTCGGAGCTAATGGCTTTCTAAACGAGGAGCAAGAGGATTTAAATAGCATATTAGTTTAGTGACTCATCCAGGCTGCTGTTTGCCAAGGTGATCCCAACATGTCCAGATGCGCTGCACTCATCTCGTGCTTCCCCGGTTATCTCACATCTATTGTACTGGCGTGTCACAAATAACTTCCTATGGGTCATTCGGTGTATGCAATTCTATTTTTCATAAGACACTTCTTATTCAAAAACTAAATCCTCATAGTTTTGATCTATTTTTGCTGAGGTCCTGAGGGTTTCCCCTTTGTTTTACAAACTAAGGCATGAGGACTGCCAGGGAAGTTTACTTCAAAGTAGGACCCATATACAAAAAAAGGAGAAAAAACAAGAAAGATCGTTAATTAGCTCCCTGGTTACCAGAGGGGTTGGCATGGCAACTGCTTAAGCAGGGCTCGTCATGTTTTTCTGGGCATTACCAGCGATGCTAAAACACATGTTGGATCATTCCGTGTTCGGGCTGAACAATCTGTTTGTGACACTCCGCTGCTGTATGATATCAGATGTTCTGTTTGTTGCTCTTCTTGACTCAGGCGGACTCTGCTCAACTACGCAGTGTTCAACCCAGACATGGGCTACTGCCAGGGCATGTCTGACCTGGTGGCCCCCTTGCTCACTGAGATCCAGGACGAGAGCGACACCTTTTGGTGCTTCGTCGGTCTCATGGAGAACACCATCTTCATCAGCTCCCCGCGTGACGACGACATGGAGAGGCAGCTGGTAGGATGCGTGTGTTTGTCCTTGATGTCATATTGTATCATAGAAGTGGGAATAAAGCTGGAATTATGCGTCTGCGAAGACGCACATAAAGGAGGCAGTCGACACACACACACACACACACACACACACACACTCTGTTCCTCCATCAGAAACGTACAGGCTTTGTCCGACAATCCAACATTCATCCACTTCACGCTGTGATTGCTCAGATGTGAGACAATAAGCTTATATACTATACGTTTTTTGAAATGCATGGTCATTTTTTGTGTGTCCCTTTAATGTGACGTAGCCTCAAAAAGAGGAGCAGACCATACTTGTGCCATATTACGATATTCCAATATCTCTATCTGGTCTCAATATTGATGTGTCTATATATTGTCCAGTCCTACGTGTGCGTTGGCTTGTGTGCATAATCCCGGCCTGAGAATACTAGAAAGCGTTGGTAATGTAAGTCGGTGTGTTCCCTCTGCACCGCCTCCAGATGTACCTGCGTGAGCTGCTGCGCCTCATGCTGCCTCGCTTCCACCAGCACCTGACCCGGCTGGGGGAGGACGGCCTCCAGCTGCTTTTCTGCCATCGATGGATCCTGCTCTGCTTCAAACGAGAGTTCCCCGACACCGAGGCCCTGCGCATGTGGGAGGCCTGCTGGGCGCACTACCAGGTCAGGGCCCAGTCGGAACGGCTCCTTTAAGTCTGTACGAGAAACTTTGAATAAACGAGTGCAAAGAGGCGCCGGACTGCATTGGGTTTCACCACAGCACTCCACTTATGATGATTATTCAGGGAGCCTAGAGAAATGCACAGTTAACATTGTCTGCAATAAATAGAGTGCATGTTATCCTTATAAAGCTCGTCACCACAGACTGTTGTAATCCTCCTAAGTACCTATAATATGTCATATTACATCTTGGTTTTGAAGGGCTTTAATGGTTTTTATTCATCAGTGATCCCTTTCATTAAGATTCAACATGTAATAAAGTTCACTTTGAATTGATACGTTTAAAGACTTCCTAAAGAAATCAAAGCTTTACAACGTCGATTGTACAAAGTAAGAGAACTGTTGAAGGTAATTAAGGCTTTACATCGTTCAGACCTCCAGACTCCCAGCTGAAGGTTCTGATCTTCAGCTGCAGGTGAAACCTCGTTTTGGGCCTTTCTTGTTGAAACGAGCCCTGAATTCACTTTCTTCTTTGAGCTTCAATTTCCAGATACTATACCCTCATAATTAGCATTTCCCTTGACCTGTTCTTTGTCTTTCCTGTTACTATGGTGACCTTCAGCTACATGCAGAGATCTGAGACCTTGTTGTCATCCGGTCCTAAAACGACTGCTAATCTGTCTTCAAGTACAAACCTGCTCACTGAGCTCTTCCCCCCCACAGACGGACTACTTCCACCTGTTCCTGTGTGTGTCCATCATCGTCCTCTATGGGGAGGACGTGACGGAACAGCAGCTCGCCACGGACCAAATGTTGCTCCACTTCAGCAACCTCTCCATGCACATGAATGGAGAGCTGGTGCTACGCAAGGTACGCTGCGTTCTCTGGGTTTTCTTTCCTTTTACGTCACCTGTGTACCCCCGAGCTGAATGGCGTCCATTCATCCATCGATATTTGAATAATCGTTGGTTCGTGATCACGCTCACAGCAATTCCTCGACAGACTGCCTTTTAACACATTTAATTCAAATCGGTTCTCGTCGAGTAGCCCGATGCTGCTGCTCTGACGTACTGTAACCTGCCCACAGGCCCTGGGGTGTTAAATGGGAGCTGCCACGCCGTGCAGAGGATTTATGACCTGCATCCCTGTTCCTGTGTTTGTGCCCGAGTCCTCATGTTTATGGATGATGTGTTCGTACTGCCGAGTTCATTTTAGCATGCAGCAGACGCTACTCCTTTTGTTGTTGCTGCTGATTTCGTATCCGATGCACGCCGGCTTCCTTAGCTTTAGGTACCACACTGCAATGCTGACCTTGACATTGTTTTTATCCACTATGCTATTTTGCCTTGCCTTTTTTGTCAATTCAAAGTTCCTTTCACTCATATATTGTAGTTCATCTTGCCACGTTTGCTCTGCTCTTACAGGCCCGCAGCCTTCTCTACCAGTTCCGCCTGCTACCCAGAATCCCCTGCAGCCTCCATGACCTTTGTAAACTGTGTGGCCCGGGGATGTGGGACAGCCGCTACATCCCCACTGTGGAGTGTTCTGGTGAACACCCAGACTCCCAGAGCTGCCCCTATGGAGGCACCTCCACCCCCCAGCCCTCCTCGCCCTCCCTGTCATCCCCACCAAACTCCACCCCCACGCCTCCACCAGAGGGCAAGAAAGGCTCCAAAACCCGGGATATTTTCACCTTCCGGAAGCACTCCTGAGGAGAGAAGGCTCCGGGAAGCTTTGCTGGTCTCGGCTCACGTGGGTTTTGAATCCTGAACTACTTGCCGTCCTCTGACTCCTCTCCCCAAAGTCCCTGCATCTCACCGAGGACGTCTGTCCCTTGAGGAACTCTGGCTTACCAGAGTGATATTTGCAACGCACGTCATCACATGAATCCGCCACGACGATGGTTTGCTGCTGGACGGGCCAGAGGTCCAAAAAGCTGCGTTCCTCTCGGGGCAGAATGGACAATCACCCGGCGCTGTGTCGGTGTGGAGCTGCTTCAGGTTTGAGTCTGGCTGGGCTACTTCCAGGGGCTTTGTGGGCTACTTCCAGGGGCTTTGTGGGCTACTTCCAGGGGCTTTGTGGGCAGGGGTCACATCGGGGTCTGAGGCCACCGGCCTGAAGTCGCACAGACTCTGACCCAGGGTCAGATGAAACTGGAGATTCATTCAGGACTTGAACTACAACTTTGGAAAATGTTGCCGTGTTCTCACAATGGAATATTTGTGTGACTATCAAATTACATGTGCATATCTCATGTCTGAGCAGGACATTTTAAAGATGGAATCCAAACCTTTAACAAAGAAGGGTTCATCTACAAATAGGATTATAACGAGTTTCTGGTACTTTTAACTTTTCAAACAAGTGAATGTTTGCAGTTACAAATATTTAGCAATACTATATCCTTGCATGAACGATTCTTGACATATAGAGGGCACAACTTGTTTGTTGGAAAACACTAAAGCCAAAAACAGAAGTAAGAATGTGTGTACACAACAAGCGCATCATAATAGGGCTCTGCTTATTCCTGCTTATCATTTGTTATAATGAAGGGAGGAAGCAGGCGTCCGCTTCACCTGTCGAGCAATAGGAGCTTAACCATCTACACATTAGCATCTGTGACGTATTGGATTGATATGACGTCTGCCAAAGAAAGCATAGAAAAATTGACGGCCTGGTGTTTTACTTGAAGTTTTGTCTTTTGTGTTGAACCATTTTTACACATGTTGTGAACAACAGTCAGCACGGCGGGTTTGTTTTCTCCACTTTCACCTTAAAGTGACAACGCACTATCAACACTGAATATCAGTCCAACTGAATGTATCTTTATTTAGTGTGTGTGTGTGTGTGTGTGTGTGTGTTCTCAACATCTGGTAATGAGTTGAACAGCCATAGAGGGCCTCCCTCCCTGACCAGTCTCTTTAATTATAGCAGTCATCATGGGCAGAAGGAAAGTAACGCCGGCTCTTCAGAAAGAAAAATAAACAAAGGGGAGAGTGTGATTTAAGCTCTGCACAGGGATCCATACTTGGAGACTAATATTGGATCTATAGTGATCTAGTGAGTCTTCTCCTCTGGGATGTACGAGTCCCAGAGGAGAAGACGCTCTCTACTCTGCAGCTTTTCCCTGAGAGCTTTTGAGTGACACTCCTGAGGCTGGAAACATCTTCAAATTGCTGCTAAAATGTAACATTAAGACCTTCAATCAGCTCTCTCTCTCTCGCTCTCTCTCTCTCTCACTCACTCACTCACTCTCTCTGTCTCTCTCTCTCTCTGTCACTCTCTCTCACTCACTCACTCTCTCTGTCTCTCACTCACTCTCTCTGTCACTCTCACTCACTCTCTCACTCTCTCTGTCTCTCACTCACTCTCTCTGTCACTCTCTCTCTCTGTCACTCTCTCTCACTCACTCACTCTCTCTGTCTCTCACTCACTCTCTCTGTCACTCTCACTCACTCTCTCACTCTCTCTATGTCTCTTGTGGTCTCTCGCTCTCTCACTCAGCAGTCTCTGCAAAGTGTGTGTGTGTGTGTGTGTGTGTGTGTGTGTGTGTGTGTGTGTGTGTGTGTGTGTGTGTGTGTGTGTGTGTGTGTGTGTGTGTGTGTGTGTGTGTGTGTGTGTGTGTGTGTGTGTGTGTGTGTGTGTGTGTGTGTGTGTGTGTGTGTGTGTGTGTGTGTGTGTGTGTGTGTGTGTGTGTGTGTGTGTGTGTGTGTGTGTGTGTGTGTGTGTGTGTGTGTGTGTGTGTGTGATCGATGACCACTCCTTTGACCATCACTGAATGTACAATGTTGCTGTTGATCTATATGTTGATGATTTACTGTTCACACCTCAGAGACGATTCTTATTCTTGGTATTAATAAAAACAAACTAAAAAAACTGCTCTTGAAAATTATTTACTGAACAACAAAACTTTTATAAAAATGAATGACTTGTGATTATAGTTAAACAATGCTGCATTTACAGAACCAACAACAACATTTGTCATCATTAAACACTGTCAAGTTATAGCATAAACGCTGTTTTGTTTTTTAATTTATGAAGTAAACACAAGGGATGTCGGGATTAATAAAGAAAGAATCAAAATAATACTACTAATAGTTTGGTAATCAGCACAAACTTTCTAGACATAAATATATGTTGTTCTATTTTTCACTTGTTTTTTGTAGAAACCAGTTTACTGTATGCATCCATCAAAAAAGGATAAATAAAAGATAATAACAAATAATGGAAAATATCCACCTAAAAACAGAATTCACATCAGGCTAAAGAAATCATACCCAAAAAACAGATTCTCAACCTCGAGGCTTATGTGCATATTTCTGTTCTTCGGAATATGAATCCATTTGAAAGTAAACCTTCTATTACCATTTCAGAGTACATGAAGATTAGAATACTTGCCTAGTATCTAATCAGAATGTCAAAGGCAATATTACCATAATATTATATTATTATTATAAATAGATCGATAATGATGCTACTGAATGCCTTCTTATCTCTTTATTACAACTATAACTGGATTTGATGTGAGACCAAAATACACGTATTTATGTTGTCATGTTTACTGTTTATTTGTTGACTGTTTTACTTCAAAGCACTATTTTCATAAAGTTGTTGCAAACAACAAGAATCCACCTAGAAAAATAAGTTAAAAACATGATTACTACGAACATGAAGAGCTCAGAAAACAATGACACAATGCTTGTTGTCTTCAATACAACCACCACGCCCTGGAATATGAATACGGTAAAGACATAACAGCCTCCAGCAGACTGTTTATGAGTCTCTGGTCGTCTCGGGTCGCTAGATTGCAGCGATATTGAACATAGTAATGGAGAAAATGATCCTTATTTTATTATCTTACGATCACAAACTCTTATATTTACAAAGGCTACATCTTTATGACGTCATGGTTCAAATAGACATAGTTATATCTTCAACATCTCAGACCAGGAAGTAATGATTATGGAAGTTATCTGGAGCAGCTGCAGGATGTGTCTCGTGCTGATGACATCATCGAGGCCTTTTACAGTGGAAATGCAACCCCAGTTCTCTCCTTTTAAATGAAGGCAACAACATGCTTATACTTTTGATTTCCTCCTCTTGGAAACAATTTTACTAGAAAGTGTTGAAAGAAGACAGAGTTTCCAAATTCCTGAATTTGCTGCCTTTGTTTTGCAGCAGCGGTTCCATGACCAACGGAGTGATCTCAACACCACTGGAGCTTTAGCACGAAGCTACCTGATTTATTTCTATGAATTTACCTGAGAAAACGTTGAACAAAAGAAGAAAAAAAACCTGTCATCGTGCAATAGATACGCAATCTACCACCTGCTGGGATTTCTGTGTCTGGAGCCGCAGTTACATCAGCTTGTGTTGGGCTCTCAGCTGCTGAGTCTGAAACCACCTGAAATCAAGCTATACGCCGTCATAAGTGGTACTAATGTGCTCAAATGTTAGAAATCGTGTGTGTGTGTGTGTGTGTGTGTGTGTGTGTGTGTGTGTGTGTGTGTGTGTGTGTGTGTGTGTGTGTGTGTGTGTGTGTGTGTGTGTGTGTGTGTGTGTGTGTGTGTGTGTGTGTGTGTGTGTGTGTGTGTGTGTGTGTGTGTGTGTGTGTGTGTGTGTGTGTGTGTGTGTGTGTGTGTGTGTGTGTGTTCAGGCATCAGACACCGTCATCAGGTGCTGGCTCCTTGAAGGAGGAAGGAAGGCTTTGGGGAGCGGCTCAGGCAGCGCAGGTAAATCCAGAGTAGGAATCCAGTTTTAACCCCTCGCTGTAATAACCTTGTTGATTAGACATCGCCATGGATGGTTATTATGGGTTTCAATGGGAAAAGGAGATGTGCCCCGAGATCACCCATGAGGAGAAACAATGGACGTAATCCATTAGAAGCGATGCTCTACTGTACATGTGATTATTCTGCTTTCCAGAGCCCCCGCTGCCTTGGATGTGGGGGCCCGCCTGCCTCCAATTAGAACCTATTAGCCCCTGATTGATACATCACCGAGGGGCTAATGCATTGCTATAGCAGAAAACAAGATAAATACATAAATGAATAAAAGGCCACTTCTCATTACTCAAATCTTTAGCTACTTTGAGTCATTTGAGTGACTGATGCAGTTTCTCTCTGCAGAAAGGACGTAAATGAGCGGCGCGGGGACCCGGTGAACGTACGTCGCCCCGTTGTAAAGTCGACTGCTCGTTGCTTATTTCTACACCGCGTTAGATTAGTTTTTAGTGAGTCGTTATGATTGATAAGATCTGAATCATTATGTCTGAATCATTACGTCATTATGAATGTGGAAGGAAATGCCCGAGCTGCGGTGTGTTTCAACTTCATACTGCACAAGTTGAATTGAATGCTATCGCTAAGCTACGTAGCAGGAAGTCGAGCTCTATGGAGGCTTTGAGTAAATACTCCTTCTGTCTGCTCTATCAGTGTTTACATGAGCTTCACACACTAAAACAGTGTTGCCTGTTTGTACAAGAAACCACCTCCTTTCCCCAAACCCCCAACCTTTTGATTTGCTGCCCTCCTCCTCCTCCTCCTCCTCCTCCTCCCCCTCCTCCCCCTCCTCCTCCTCCTCCTCCTCCCCCTCCTCCTCCTCAATTCTCTCGTTTCCCATCCCTGACTGACAGTGTGAGGCCTGGCCACTCTCCTGTCTCCTGCATTGAACGCTGGGCTATTGCCCCGTAATTATCAATTATAGGGCTCTGCTTCCACACCTGGAGCAGGCCAGGCTGGGAATGAGCTCAGCCCATTAGGATGGACCTCCGGCTGGGTTGTTTATGGAGGGGGCTGGGCTCTACCCTCTGGAGGTGTTAATGGGCTTTCTAGGGGTAGAGTCAGCTGGCTGATCCATCAGAGTGTCTGATAACATGCTGCACTGCTGTTGGGAACGTAATGGCTATTTCCTAGTTACTATTTATCATCATATATACAGATTTTATGTTTCAAAGCTCAAAACCTTTTAACTCATGACATGAATTTCAAGAGATCATTTCCGAATGAAACAGACTTCATGAATATATCGCATTACGTATATAGAAACACGTGAGATGCATTAACGCAGCACCACATTTGACCCATTACAGTACATTTATAGTGTCTTTTGCACATCCTGTGCAAAGTGTTGTCAAATTGTGAATTGTCTGGAAAGTGACCTTTATAAAATCCCTTGAATGTCTCTGGTTTGGAGTCAAATAGTACAAACTGTTAAATACTGAGAAATGGACGTGTTTTTGGAGGTAGATCCATAATGGGGATTGATATATTAAATGTGTTTTATATTTATATATATATATATATATATATATATATATATATATATATATATATATATATATATATATATATATATATAGCTCTATTGCCATTTAATTGGTGCATTGGTGACCACTTGTTTTACATCTTCAGCGTGTTAATCTTTACATTAACACGCTGAAGATGTAAAACAAGTGGTTCGGACATAAGGACATAAATGACCATATTCACACATTCAAAACTTAATTAAAAGCATTTAATTATTGAATAAATAAGTAATAAATGAATTAAATAAAAACACCAGTGTGCCCATAGGGATGCTATCTGCACCTAGCATGTTGCTACAACACATACCGTCACATATTAGAAGAAATGTCTTTTTATGCCATCGCGCTGACAAATGTCGAATATGATGAAATGAAGGAGCGGTGACATTTTGGACAGACATGGACAGACAGACACAGACATGGACAGACATGAACAGACAGACACATACATGGACAGACACAGACATGGACAGACAGACACATACATGGACAGACACAGACATGGACAGACAGACACATACATGGACAGACACAGACATGGACAGACATGGACAGACAGACACATACATGGACAGACACAGACATGGACAGACAGACACATACATGGACAGACACAGACATGGACAGACATGGACAGACAGACACATACATGGACAGACACAGACATGGACAGACAGACACAGACATGGACAGACATGAACAGACAGACACATACATGGACAGACACAGACATGGACAGACAGACACAGACATGGACAGACATGAACAGACAGACACATACATGGACAGACAGACACAGACATGGACAGACATGGACAGACAGACACAGACATGGACAGACAGACACATACATGGACAGACATGAACAGACAGACACATACATGGACAGACATGAACAGACAGACACATACATGGACAGACACAGACACAGACATGGACAGACACAGACATGGACAGACATGGACAGACACAGACATGGACAGACATGGACATGGACAGACACAGACATGGACAGACATGGACAGACACAGACACAGACATGGACAGACAGACACAGACATGGACAGACACAGACATGGACAGACACAGACATGGACAGACAGACACAGACATGGACAGACATGGACAGACACAGACACAGACATGGACAGACACAGACACAGACATGGACAGACATGGACATGGACAGACATGGACAGACACAGACATGGACAGACATGGACAGACACAGACACAGACATGGACAGACATGAACAGACAGACACATACATGGACAGACACAGACATGGACAGACAGACACATACATGGACAGACATGAACAGACAGACACATACATGGACAGACACAGACACAGACATGGACAGACATGGACAGACACAGACACAGACATGGACAGGCTGGTGAGGCAAACAATCACACGGTAATAATTCTAGTTTTAAAACAAATTGAAAAGCCACAAACACATGTTGTCAGATTGCACTAAACATCTAAAAGTCCAGAAATCTCAACCTCTCATTCATTGATTTGGACCAATGCTTTAAAGATAATCTGTACAGTCCACAGACTTCATGAAAGTGCAAGCAGCAGGTTGTGGGGTCACCTATTGAATTCAAGTATATAAACAAGTAGGAGAACCGTGTCCCTCCACAGCAGAAATAAACTGCTCTCGGGATTATTGCCTCATCGTTCAAGCTTAAGCTTCAGACCTCACAATATTCAAGGCAATATATTCAGAAAAAGGTGCAGCGCAGAAAGAACGTAGCATGCAATGTGCTTGTAGGTACTGATATCTTTATGCATATGAAGTATGACACGCGTAGCTCACAGCGCGTTGCATCTGTACCCACCGCCTGCCTCTTTCCATTCATGTACGAATAGATCTGTCTTTTCACCCCCGAACGAGGATACTTTGACTTCTTATCGGGACAGCAGGCGCTCTCTGACGCCCGTCTCCTCAGTGCTCTATTCAAATGAAAGAGTCATCTTATGACAGCCCTGTTCTATATCCTGCAGAAGATTGAAATGAAAATGAGGCATTTCTCAGAATAGCTGCAGGCAAAAGGGGGCGGAGCTGGTGGTCGGAGGCTTGAGGGTGACGGGGGTGAAGATAGAGGTTCTGACTGTTCCACAGCTCACTGAACGCTTCTCAGGTGTGTCACAGGTGTCGCTGGATGGAAAAGCCTTGTTGTGTATGGGCCGCATTAACTTTGCAATTGGTTTACGTGTGTGTGTGTGTGTGGGGGGGGGGGGGGGGGGGGGGGGGGGTTCCTGAGTACAAACACACATTTGTATAATTGGGTGTATATTTTAGATGCTCTCCCACACCCTATCTGTGTGTGTGTGTGTGTGTGTGTGTGTGTGTGTGTGTGTGTGTGTGTGTGTGTGTGTGTGTGTGTGTGTGTGTGTGTGTGTGTGTGTGTGTGCGCGTTTGCATATTTTTCTGAGAGGAAAACAATGGAGGAAATGAATGACTAAGACTAAGCTTTGCATTTATTCTCCTATTATAGAAGCTCTATGATTCACAGAAGATTAAAAAAAAGTGCTTAATGCATTATGAACACCGCTTGTGAAAGATATTTTATTTTTATGTAGGTGGCCTTTTTTTTATATTGCTGACAAAAAATCCATTATCCTCAACAATGACTTCTCATATGTAAGCATAATTTATCAGTATGAAATCAAAGGCTGTCGTCACAGTGCTTTGATCCCCTCCTGCAGCAATGCGCTGTGCAGCTATACGTTTGATGCTTTTCCTCACATTGAAAAGGCCAAAACAAACAATAAATCCATCCACTAACAAGCACACCCTGCTCATCTGAATCCTCATATTTCATATTCCTCTGTGCTACATAGTTCATCGTTGTTATAGTTTATTTCAGTTAGTACCACACACAGTCCTGCGGCTGTAAATAATTACGAGAGCAAATGTGTATCAATTCGCAGCTGAAAATAGTCCCCACTGTCTACAGTTGTCGGCTGTTTTAGTCTCCCTTCTCTTAAATTACACTTCATATTCCAGGGCTGTTTTCATGCAGGTGAAACAGGAAAAGAAATAACGAGGAGGCGGTTCGACCCCTCTTCATGTCCACGTGTCCTTGGGCCCAAATGAATGTGAATGTTGGAGTCGTGATGGGGACCCTGTCATCAGGGTGTGAATGATGACAGTGTTAAAGTCCATTTAACACATTGTTGTTTTCTTCTTCTTTCTCTGAGCTTGGTTGATGATAACAAAACGTGCAGAGCCTTTCTTAAGAATCACACACGTTATGTATTCATGACACTTTCTTAAGTTGAGTGTCTCTTTTGAGGGGAACTTAAAAAGCAGACTACAATGTTGGGTTTCCTCTTTTCATGGGATTCATTTTGAAAATAAGAAACATTGTCCCTTATCAATAAGATACGGCAACAGTAAGAGATAATTGAAACGAGAAATGTACATCATAACAAGAAAACTTGACGTAAGTGGAGCTCCAAGTCCTCTTGACAACCATTAGTGATGTTGCCATGATGTGTCCGCACACCCTCGGTGCATTAAGCCTCCCTGCTGTCCCCTGTTGTGCTCCACTGGCGCTGAGGGAAATGTGCACTGACGCAAGCTCCAGTCTCCTGGGCAGCCATGCAGGTAAATAAACTGGTGATTGTGTGCTGAGGGAGGACGTCACGTGCACGGATGGAAAAGCCTGTTGATTACTGATCGCTAATAATGCTCCATGTCCCGACTCTCAGCCTCGAGATGAGCTCATGGATCGATCTTCAACACGGTGACTGAAATACAGATTCTGTATTGACCGGCTGGAAAGTTCTCGTCCGACCGGCATCATTTATTTGTATTTAATCGCGTCCATGTACGAGCTTGGCAGCCAGACATTGATTTCAATATAGGAGATGATGGAAATGGTCTTTGGCCTTAATTACTGATCAATGTAAAGACATTGAAACTCTCCTGCTATTAAATATGTAACAACATCTCTGCTCTCTGCTTGTGTTGTGGATGGCTTATTGTTGCTTCATGCTACTCAGTGAGTCCGTGGCTCTGTGAGCTTTGCTTGGTCAGAAGAGCACGATCAGCTCTCTTGACTTTATTCCCTTATTATTGTCTTCGTGGCTTCCCAGTGACTTTGGTCACTTTGTATTCAAACAGCTCAGCTCGATGTGTTTTTAAACCTCATTTATTTGTGTGTTGTTTGTGGAGAGAAGCAGCGACGTGTCACCTCGTGACCGTGTGACGACTTCTCTCCTTGCTTTGAGTATTAGCTGCACATGTGTGCCTTCTTGTGTTGAGGCAGGTTAAAGTGGGCACACACACACTTATTAAGACAATAGCTGTCATTTCCAACAATGCACCAATTAGAGTGTATCCTGTGCTAACAAAGTGCTTCGTTGGGGGGCTCATTTCCTCCCGTTCTTCTATCCAAATCTGTGTCAGCTCCAATGAAAAGCACTTGTAACATCACAAGGACCTATCCACCCTCATCCCTCTTTACTATTATTCATCTCCAATAAGCGCTGCAGCTCCCCTCAGGGCGACAAGGCGAGGCTTCATGCAATTCAATCCTAATCAGACACTGTTTGCCTGTTTTTGAGTTGGCTGTTGTGTTCTCTCCCGATGTGAAAGGCACAGCGCCTCAGGCACAGCTGACTGCGTCGGGGCCCCCACGAGGGACCCTATGGTCGCTCCATGGGGAGGAGTCCCTAATCCGGGATTATACTCCCAGACCCGCAGCCAGCTGGATTAGGAGATAGTCGGTGGAAAAGGGCACCGTCAGCACTCTTTCCTGAGCAGCTCAGTGGATTAGAGCCGTGCAGCCGCCGAGCTGCCCGCGAGGTGCAGACACCGAGAGGAAGGTCCCCTCGCAGCTACACTGCAGCACCATACATGGAGATGGAAAAAGAGGACGGTTGAGTGCACGCTCGTACACGAAGAAGAGATGGTTTTTCCGATCTTGACTTGGGGGTGTTCAAATATGGTGTCAGGAGAAAATGGTGGGCTTTACGGGTGGATGGTGCTCAACTAAAATGTAGGAAAAAGGACATTTAAACAAAAACTGCATCCACACATTTGTAGATATTTCTGCGGTGACATCCACAGCCCACGGGCCGGTGCGCTGTGTACTGTCGGCAGATGACAGCTTCCATGCATGTGCAACCTGCCATCCCTCATTAGAGAGATTACCTCCATTACAGTCTGTGTGGGTGTGCGTTTGTTCATTATGCAGCGTGTGTGTGTGTGTGTGTGTGTGTGTGTGTGTGTGTGTGTGTGTGTGTGTGTGTGTGTGTGTGTGTGTGATGGTGAGAGAGACAGACTGTTTGAGAGCAGCAACCGGTTGCATTTGTGTACCTTGTGGTCTGTGTGTGAAAGCGAGTGCAAGATGGCCCAGCTAGCTTCTGCAGCCGGTAATCAGCTGCTATTGATTGTAACGTAGTCGATGAGAGGAGAGTCTCAACCGCGGCCTGCTGCTGAGCCTTTGTGTGACCGGCATAATGGAATGTGCACAGCAAAGAGAAGTGTTTGCTTCCCTTGATAAGAACAAAAGCACATCTTCTTGTTTTCGAATGTGTGTCTGTTGTTGGTCATTTTTTCTTTTCGGTTAATAAAAGAGATTTCTCTTCTTTTCTCTCCGCCCAAAAGCAATTTGTTTATCACCTTGCAAACAAGTGCATGTGTTCGTCCCCGAGACCACATTACCTCCCCATCAAAACCACATCCTGTCAACTTAGAGAAAGAGGCCATATTGAAATTGCCAGGTGCCTAATTTGGTCTTTGTTGCACATAATTGAAACCACTCATCCCTCCCCCCACAGAAGGGGAGAGAGAGAGAGATAATTGCCTTATAAGGCAGTCGGCTGTTATGGACGTGACGTCTCATTCCCAGCAGCGTGCTGGCAGATGATACGGTAAAGCCCACTTCTCAAATCCATCTGAAGAAAGCTGGCTCTCAGGCTTTGGTTCGATAGCTCCAGCTGTCTCGTTTAGGACTGCATGTGTGTGCATGTGTGTACACACATGTAAATATATTGTGTGCGAATGTGTATGTGTGCGCTTGGAAGGTGGTGTGTGTGTGTGTGTGTGTGTGTGTGTGTTCGAGGGGTGCATGTATACCGTGTTATTGACTCCTGAATTACTTCTCTGCAGGGGTATTTTGTTGGAATTTGATGTGCGTGAAGGTGGGCAGGAGAACATGGTCAATGAATAAAGAGTGTGTGTGTGTGTGTGTGTGTGTGTGTGTGTGTGTGTGTGTGTGTGTGTGTGTGCGTGCGTGTGGAGACAGTTGCTGAGTCAGGTGGGTGATTTAGAGTGTAAGTATTGCAGTGCAGGTGTAGCTGCACACACACACACACACACACACACACACACACACACACACACACACACACACACACACACACACACACACACACACACACACACACACACACACCACGTGTATTATTTTTCCTTCTTCTTTTATTTTTCTGCCAGCATTCCACCTCGTCTCCTCGTCTCCTCTCTCCTCGTCTCCTCACTCGTCTCTCTTTCCCTTCCTCCCCTCCTTGTTGCTCTTCTCTCTCCCGTCTCCATCACTATCCCTCGCCGTTTCCCTGCATCTCGGCGTTCCCCTCCCCCAACCATGCAGCCGGGCTGGATGTGTGTGTGTGTGTGTGTGTGTGTGTGTGTGTGTGTGTGGTGTGTGTGTGTGTGTGTGTGTGTGTGTGTGTGTGTGTGTGTGTGTGTGTGTGTGTGTGTGTGTGTGTGTGTGTGTGTGTGTGTGTGTGTGTGTGTGTGTGTGTGTGTGTGTGTGTGTGTGTGTGTGTGTGTGTGTGCGTGCTCCCAGCTGGGGGCAGCAGTAGGGAGGGATGTTCTTTGGGGAAATGGAGGACGATATGCAGTCTGCTCCTCTTGGAGTATCATCGCTCCTTCTCTCAATCCTTTGTCAACTGTGAATTTCCTGTTCTTGTCTTTGTTGTTGTTGTTGTTGTTTTAAACACATCTCTGTTTCACTGTATCTGATCCCCCCCACATCCCTCTGTCTGATTGGATTCCTTTCCCTGTTGCTCCTGTCACTCCTCACAGGGCATCCTCTCACTAGTCTCTTTAAAGGCCCTCCATTTATCTCAGCTCCCTTTTTTTACATCTCTCATTCTCGGTGCCGCGAGCTCCTTTTCAATTATCTTCTTCTCAGCGGTCGCTGGGAGACAGTTTTCCTGGGCAAATATTAGCTTTTCATGAATATGCCATTATTAAGCACCCTGTATAGGTGTGTGAGCAACGAGGCCTTCTTGTGCATTCCTCCCCTTGCAGGAATCTGGCAGGAGCTCAGACAGTGAACAGACGTCTGGGTCAGGGCAGGCTGAGGGGGAGAGAGAGGGAGAGGAGGAGAGGAGAGAGAGGAGAGAGAGGGGAGAGAGGGGGGAGAGAGGAGGGAGAGAGAGAGGGAGGGGAGAGGGGGGAGAGGAGAGAGAGGGGAGAGAGGGGAGAGAGGGGAGAGGGGGGAGAGGGGAGAGAGGAGAGAGAGGGGAGAGAGGGGAGAGGGGGGGAGAGGAGGGAGAGAGGGGAGAGAGGAGAGAGAGGGGAGAGAGGGGAGAGGGGGGGGAGAGGGGAGAGAGGAGGGAGAGAGAGAGGGAGAGGGGGAGAGGAGAGAGGGGAGGGGGGGGGAGAGGGGGAGAGGAGAGAGGGAGAGGGGGGGAGAGGGGAGGGGAGAGAGGAGGGAGAGGGGGGAGAGAGGGAGAGGGGGGAGAGAGGGGAGAGAGGAGAGGGGAGAGAGAGGGAGGGAGAGGGAGAGGGAGAAAGAGGGGGAGAGAGGAGAGAGAGAGAGGGAGAGAGGGGGGAGGGGAGAGGGGGGAGAGAGGAGAGAGGAGGGAGAGAGGGGAGAGAGGAGGGAGAGGGAGAGAGAGCGGGAGAGGGGGAGAGAGGAGAGAGAGGGGAGAGAGGGGAGAGGGGGGGAGAGGGGAGAGAGGAGGGAGAGAGGGGAGAGGGAGAGGGGGGGAGAGAGGGGAGGGGAGGGAGAGAGGGGAGAGAGGAGGGAGAGGGAGAGAGAGGGAGAGGGGGGAGAGAGGGGAGGGGAGAGAGGAGGGAGAGGGGGGGAGAGAGGGAGAGGGAGAGGGGGGAGAGGAGAGAGAGGGGAGGGGAGAGAGGAGAGAGGGGAGAGAAGAGGGAGAGGGAGAAAGAGGGGGAGAGAGGAGAGAGAGAGAGGGAGAGAGGGGGGAGGGGAGAGGGGGGAGAGAGGAGAGAGGAGGGAGAGGAGAGGGGAGAGAGAGGGAGGGAGAGGGGGAGAGAGAGGGAGGGGAGAGGGGGGAGAGAGAGAGGGAGGGGAGAGGGGGAGAGGAGAGAGGGAGAGGGGGGAGAGAGGGGGAGAGAGGGAGACGAAGAGGGAGAGAGGAGAGGAAGAGGGAGAGAGGAGAGGGGGGAAGGGAAACAAGCGTGAATAAGAGATAATAAGAGACAATAAGAGGTAATAAGAGGTAATAAGAGGTAATAAGGTAAACTGATTCATGACCAACATAAAGACTCAAACCTGGTCCAGTCTGATCCCTCAGACCTGGAGGTCTAACCTGAACCACCTGAAGGCTCCGGACTCATTTAGAAATCCATTCACGCTTTTTAAAATGTTCTTTTGATCATTTATATTTCTAAGTTACTAACGAGCCAATAATCTGTATCCTGTTGTTGTACCTGTTCATTACATTGAGGCTCGGCCTCCTGTTTGCATTTAATGAAACGGGTTATTTATCAAATGCGTTATCACTATAATTATTAAGGCGAGGGTGTGTGTGCGGGGGGGGGGGGGGGGCGTGAAAAGAGGGATTAGAGTCCGTTTCATATCTGTCGCCCGGTCGCATTAATATGAACAGCAGGCTTTGTTTGAGGCAGGAATGCAGCTTCTCCACCGGGGAGGATGTGGACATTGTGACAGGAAGTACATCAGTTGAGGGATCCAATCAAAACAGATTCAAAAACCATATTGGGCAAAATCAGCCGACGTTTGGTGACCATGAAAAGCTGCAGTCCGAGTCTCCAACGTGGGTTTCCAGTCTTCAGGCGACACGGTACAGATGTGGAAGATGATGTTTTATTAAAGTAAAAGGATTAAAATAATGTTGCAAGTCAAAATACATAAATATGATCGTAAACCGACAGCGTGGCTCGTAGATCCCGGACAGACCGGGATGTGGCTTGTGTGGTCACAAATAAATGAACCTGTTTCTCTCTGAAGTCACTTCTCTGAGGTCCGAGCATCGCTGCTGCAGACGGACAGCGGGTCGTCCCGGTGACGGACAGCGGGTCGTCCCGGTGACGGACAGCGGGTCGTCCCGGTGACGGACAGCGGGTCGTCCCGGTGACGGACAGCGGGTCGTCCCGGTGACGGACAGCGGGTCGTCCCGGTGTCGGACAGCGGGTCGGCCCGGTGACGGACAGCGGGTCGTCCCGGTGACGGACAGCGGGTCGGCCCGGTGTCGGACAGTTGTAGTCGGTCACGTTCGGCCACTTGCCGACTGTTGAGTGTCCGCTGGCTGTCATCTCATGAAGGAGCGGGGAAGAGCCGCCTTTCCCCCTGAAACGTGGCTTGTTTGTGGGCCTCGTGGCGGTGCAGGTGCACGTGGACGAGACGCTTCCACTTCCTCAAAAACCTGCGTTTGATCATTTTTTCGTTTCCACTCTCAAACATCCTCCCCTGTTTCTATGCGCAGTTCTTTCCTTTGCACAGGTGAATTCTCGTGCGCCCCCTCCCTCCCTTTGTCCCCCCCCCTCCTTTGTCTCCCCCCCCCCCTCCTTTGTCCTCCCCCCCCCCCCCCCCTCCTTTGTCTCCCCCCCCCCCCCTCCTTTGTCTCCCCCCCCCCCCCCCCCCCCCCCCCCCCTCCTTTGTCTCCCCCCCCTCCTTTGTCTCCCCCCTCCCAGAGAAGTCAACCTGTTACCGGCAGGTCTATGAATAGCACCGGGCGAGCTGCGCCCCTCTCGCCCCCCTAACGCAGCTCATGTCTTATGCTCCTGGATGCAGAATCCCTCGAGCCCCATTTCCACAGTTGTTTCCTACAACAATTATAGTTTCCAAAAAATGTTGCGCAATACCAGAATATATGTTTGATTTCCAGACCATATGATGTATTTAATAATGCGGTGACTGTGCAGATTGAAGACACTATGTCTCAGTTCATTAACAGCCGACACGGAGGTTCTCTGGAGGTGAAGAAGATGATAAAGAAACGTGTGAAACTGCTCAGAAATTGTTTCACAAATTTGCATTCTGAACTAATTTATTTGCCCCTTTTCCTGCACAGACACAACCGTATATTCCTCCAACGATTGCAGCTCTCAGATCAGTTCACTGCCGTCGATGCCATCGTTCTTCTCGCGTTGCTTCTGGAAATTTGGTTGTGGCAAGATTGTTATTTTCCAAACGCTGAAACGTGTTTACAATGCAGTGAGCATCATCCTCAGTGTTTCTCCTCCAGTCCACAGCTCCAATAATACACCAGGGACAAGCAGCCTAGCAGTGACAGCCCCAAATCCCTCTTTCCACAGCACTGATTTCTGGATTAAGGATGGGAGATTTCCACACCTCTGAATTGTATTGTGTTACGGGGCTCACGCATCTTTTCACGCATCTTTTCTTCTGCGCTGGGCAACGAAATGCTCCCATTTCCTTATTTAAACATATTTAGAGTGATTCGGGATGGGGAGGCTATAAATGAGGTTTGAAGCAGGGAGGAGGTGGAGAATAAGAGTGATTATAGTGGTAACCCCCTTTACGGAGGGATTTTAAAGCTTCATTATAAACACATCACCTAAACAGAGTGCTTATGCATATTTTGGTTCCTGAAAAGCATGTTCACTCAAGACGGGTGGATTGTTTCGTGCCTTCAAGCTCTCAGATTTGGACTCATGGCTCTCCCACTGCTTTGACAGTTTTTCATGCAACAAAAAGGTTGGAAATATTTTCATTCCAGCCTGATAAAAAAACCTCCCCACTTCATTCCTCCTCCTCCTCCTCCTCCTCCTCCTCCTGTTCTTGGCCACTCCTTTTCCCCTCTCCCTCGCTACTGTCCTCTTGGACCTTCCTCACGCCCTTCGTCACTTTTTCCGTCATTCCGTTACCGAACATTGTTTTGACTTTACAAGTTCCGCATTCCTCGGCGCCGCATTCCGACCTGCCTGTCGGACCGCTGGAAGAATTCCTGGCCTGTGATTAACCACTCATATTTCATTTACCCAGACACACGC